>NC_090911.1:7500304-7800304 GCF_040956055.1 Brachionichthys hirsutus | reverse complement strand
TACAGACAGGCTGAAGGAAGGAGCGGCGAACCTTGTAGGCCTCTCCGCCCAAATCCTTCAATCTCAGCGAGCTTTCCAAGGCAAATGAAACAATGTTCAAATTTAGCTTCTCCTCCCTGCAGCAGTAGAAAGTTGACTTTTCTTCTCTCTCTCATCCCTGCGAAGCATAGAGCAACAGACGTGCAGTAAAAAAATGAAGTTCGTGTTAGGAGATGAAAGACAAACTTGGGAACATCTGGCAAGCAGACATTGGCAGGTTAAGGTAAACAGAGTGTCCTTTTAAGGTAGTACTCCTACCCTCTGCAGAATCAAAGGTATGATGTGGAACACCTTCAAAGGAGAGCGGGGCCGGCACATCTTGTTTCAATTTACCGTCCGACTGACAGACATGCTCGTTCGCCGATACACGCTCCCATAAAGAGGATACTCGGCATTTAATCCACAGCCATGTTTGGATATGGTGCGCATTCGCAGACGCGAAAGCTTTTGTGAAAGAATGTGCGAGCAGACCCGCACATGCATCCTCAGCTATTCACAAACTCACATATTCTTAGACTGACCTTCAGCGAAACCAGGATGAGAGTCGATTAATTAGTTCACAGCCAGCCCTGAAAACTAGCCTCATGCCAGAGCTGCATGTCAGCCTGTACAACATCTGGCAGCCTACATCTGGTGCCATACATCAAACCAGCTCCTCTAACTTCCACGAACCACACGGCGAATATCGGCCCAATCAGACCAACTTCTAAAACTAACATTTGCTTTTACGGGGGTGATGAGAGGATCACGAGGTCCAGAGGCAGAAGCAGGTTCATGTTTTTCAAAGGTCAATGTCAGTCCAAGAAATGCCACCGCACCTATTTTTATAGTTGGAGCGGGGGGAAGGGGGGGGGGGGTAGAAAGAGAAGAAAATAGTGCTTACTCGACGATTTGTTTTTGTGCACGAATCCAAACCCGCCTCACGCTTCCAACCTTCGTACCCCCGCCCGCAGCCGCTACACGCATCCCTCTGCTGCCAAAGCCTTTGATGTGACGAGGTGAGATGTCACGAACCTGCGAGCGCTCCAAGTGCTTAAGAAGCTCTAATGAACAAGATAAAAAAAAACGCAACCCTGAAATCAATGAGCAGGCGGCGGCGGCGGCGGCGGCAGCCCTGTAGCTGTCGCGATGCTGTCAGAGCGGCCTGCCCGCCCTGCTGAAGCTGCAGGAGGACGACGGCCTTCCCCTGTGATAACAGGTAGCAGGCTTTTAAACTGGGTCACTTTGTGGCGCCCTCCGTCTCGCCTCTTCCTTGCTCTTAAATCCTTCGTCTTTGTTCCCTCCTCCACGCTGCTCACTCCTCAGACCTTTGCTTTAAATGCTTTTCCTGCAGCAGAGCAACACTACCCAAAGAGCTCGAGCTCTGCCCTCCGCTATGCCCACCCGTAATAAAAGTAACTGCACTCCTCTCAAGTATTACTGCTGCTGGTTGTGTGAGACGTTGTTGGACTGCCGTGCTTTTATGGTCATAAAGCAGCATGGAGGCTCTCTGTCCAATAGGGTCCTCTGCTTGTGTCGGGCATATCATTATGGTGTGTCACTGAGTTCTGGCGCTCTTGTTCTGTAACGAGAGAAAGCGATTGCTACCTTCGCCGCTCCTCCCTTCGTGTGCGTGTCGTCGTATTTAGTTGGCGGAGTATAATTGAATAATTTTGCGAGGGATCAATGGGGTTTGTGTTTATTCCGTTATCGCTCTGGATTAGCAGTCCTTTTATATGTGCCTTGAGGAATAGTACTTAACACACAGGCAATAGACACTCATGACACGAACAAAAGTAAGAACATTGACAAAATAGTAAGATGTAAATAAGATAACAAATATGAATATATTTGTCCATGTTTAGGTGAGGAATTCATGTCAGTTTTCTTTGTTAGGACTGATCAGTCTTGATTGTCTCCACATCTTGTAGCCAACAAAGCAGCTTCACATGAGATTTGCTGCGAGGGACTTTTCTCATGAACTTTATTTCCACAGTGGTGGGGGGGTATGTTTGCAACTCTACGGAAAGCCGGCACGCCTCCGTATCGGCTGCGTTGTAGGTAAAATGAGAGTTTGCTATTATTAACCTGGCTATGAATCCTGTCCTTCGACCAATCCACCAGTAAGCCTAATAATCCTAGCTTGCCCTCCCACCCTGCTAATAAGTGCCAGATGCTGATGGTACAGATAAACAGCAAACCTGTGTTTTGATCCAAGAAAAATAAAGCAGAGAGGCCCACTAAAATCCACACGCGGTGATGAAAGAATGTGAAAACAGTGTGAGACATAAGCACAGAAAGTCTACCTTCAAGGAGACATCCTTGTGCAAAAATAACTTACCCCTAGGTGTGTGAGCATTGGTGTAAGCGGAGCGAATGCATTCCCGTTATTCAATTAGTAGGGGCAGGGTTATGGCACTGCGACCTCCACCTGATGGCTTTTTAAAAATAAACTCATATTCAGCGTTAATCAATGGTTATTATATTATTTTAAGAAACTAATTAAAAGATCATTTATATATATAAATATACTTATATATATACTTATAGTCTATATATAAGTTTTAGACACCCATCGAGTTTGATGCTTACTTGCTTCGTTTCCACAGCGACGTTTTTCCACACAGGAGGTTGACTGTGAAGGTGAGAGATAAACCGCTTGGTTCAATTACTAGAGTATGTTGGACAAACCCGGTCGCTGCTCACAGACTCAATCCAAACCAGAATTTAAAAGAGTTGCATTCTCACCAAATTATCCAAATTGATTTTGCAAGTTAATGTCATCAACTCCCCCCCCCACCCATCCATTCAGTGCCCCAGAGATTGCGCAGACAGGACCAGTTGATGGTTCTCTGCTGGTGACCAAACCAAATCAAACATCGACGACCCCTTCTTCATGTGGGGTCACACACACCTTCTTCTTAATCTCAATGCATCTCATTGTATCAGAGAATCTTGGTTTAACATACAGTAGTGGTAACTACCACAACTGCTGACGGTTATCTAATGTTAATGAACTACTTACTGTGCTGAACCTAAACCAAAGCATTGGGAGGGTTTGTGCAACTCAAATAGAACTTAGTGGAAAAATGAAAACAAAATTTAAGCAAAGCATGAATATCTTGTCCCTTTCCTAAATCTGAAAAAAGAAAAATATTTATCACAGCCAAACATGTTTTTGTGGTTCCATACAAAGGCAGAAAAAGAGACGACTACCTACAGCGGCATTCAATAGATCTCAAACACTTCAAAATAATTGCTTGTGAGGTGTTCCATAAAATAATTATGGCTACACACCCAACGCTGTCTGGGTCTCACAAAGACAAGCAGCGGAGCGTTGTTCTGATCTCCTCGCGTCTTTTTAGGAAACACAGCTTCCTGCTTGTGAGACAGTGGAGCTGGTTGTCTAAATGAGGAGAGGTCGCCGACAGAGGCTTCCAGCCTAATATGAGGGATCCATCTCTTCACATAACCCACCAGGATTCGCTGATTGTGCCAAGCCCTGCTTGATACAAGCTGTGGACAATGAAGCCAGATAGCGCTCTGACACATTCATCTATTTATTTTGATTGAGGCAACAATGAAGCTGGAAACCGAAGCGTAACATCAGTTGCTTTTTGCATCTAAAAGCAGAATCTACACAAGTCATACATGGCTAATTAAAATGAATCCCTGAAGCCCTGTGATGTGCATCTCAATGGATGTTTCTGAATCAGTCACTTCTGACAATGATTCATTTCCAGCGGAAGGGTGAGTCTGCCTGACACCGTTCTACGAATGCTTTGTTCCTCTCCTCCTTTCAGCTGCAGAATATGCCGGCCTTGAAGGCGTTTTTGCGTGGTCCCTACTTCTTGGGCACTAATCAATGCCGTGTTGTTATCTGTGTGTGTGGGGGGGGGGGGGGTTGCATCCTTTTAAAGATTCAGTTGACCTCAAGCTGAAATGTGACAGCTTTTAAGCAGCATAGTAGAGCACAATATGGATTTATTAGCGCACAGTGTAAAATAAATGTGCTTTACTGTTGATGGTTCAACATAAGTAGACATTAAGGGTATTGAATAAGAGGTGATGATGATCACCACAGCAGCACTGATGTCAATGAGAATTTAATGGAGACATCATATGCAGTAATTTTCCCATTGCTGTCATCGTATATCTTTTACACAACAAAGCAATAATAAACTCGGAGTCAGCTGAGATTGCGTTCATGTCCATTAGAAACCACCTCTCCCACCTTCTCTACACACACACACACACACACACACACACACACACACACACACACACTCCCCTGCATCAAAACAACAGAGGCTGAATATATCTTTGCTGATTTTCTTAATGGCAATTCTATCAAGCAAAATATTCAGCAATATGAATATAAATCCTGGACGTCCCTTTTCACAAATGACACGAGTTAAAACATTCATTTCACTCAGATTCAATGACCTTGTTAACATGCATTTCTTCAGATTTTTATTAAAGCGCTCATTAGTGGAAACAGTTTTGTCCTTGGTCCTGCGTGAAAACATTTTTACATTATTTGTTTCTGATATCCTGTCAACATTGGAGTTTATTTTTGGCTCAGCTTTGAATTGACTAAATAAAATGTGTTTAATTTTAGTGAAAAGAAAATATTTTAGACGCTATTTCAGACTGGTTTTATTGGAGGAAGGTGTTAATAATAAATCGTATTTAAAACATTAGGTTATTATTTAACATTTCTAGTTGAGTCAAAGGCATATTTCTCATTTCACTCCTTTTAACATAAAAGTGAGATTATCGTGATCAAGATTGCAGCTTTGCCAAAACGCTCTGACCTGATGATGTCACTTTAAGAATCACACCCAGACTTGGAACATGTTCTGATCTGCATTTATTTTGAAACACATCCAGCTCGGGGCCAGCAAAGCCAAACATCCTACCCATTTAAAGTTTGACAATAAGCTGAGGCCGTTTCACCCCCCGAGAGCTCAAATCATTTGCTTTGCCAGATGAAACAGTGAAGAGCATCCGCTATCTGGAGGGAAACTTCGTAGGGAACCAGAAACGAGGTGTTTCCGTTTGTCTTTTACCTCTATGCACAGCTAAGAAGACAGATTTGTACGTCAGGACCGCTGCAGGCCTCCACCAGCACGTCATTTCCTTTAGCTCACCATCACATCCGACAACACACATCTCCCTGCTGATCCCACCTCAGCAGGGAGATGTGTGTGTGTGTTAGAATATTTGTGTGTGCCTTACAGTGTGATTGAATGTGTTAACTAACTCATCTCACCAAACGCAAAGTAACAATGTTGATGTGCATATGTTGTTTAGACGCACTTACTGTATCCTGAAAGCTGTAGATTGGTGTCTTAACCTTTCAAAAGCTCTGGTTTGAAGTGCAGTGCATTTAGGAACATCAATTCATCACACCTAAATGCCCACTGGGACCCAGGAAATTTCCTGCTCCAAGCAGCCATCCCTCAGCGATCGGTAAATCAGGAAAACAGTAAAAAAAAAAAAAAAAAAGAAGCTATTGGCCGTCGTTAATTTTTCTTCCACCCATACGATGAGTGGAGCTGGGGAAGGTGAGCTGTCCGTCCCCGTCGTACACAGCATTCCATCATGAACAGGAAACACGGAATCCTCATTTGGTCCACTCTAAATGCCCCTTGCCTTATCTCGCCCAGCCTCGCTGAAGCCCTCTCTCTGCCCTCTTTCATCCCTAATGGTCGCGTTAATAGCCGTCACCTTTACATCTAACATCAGCCGGGTCAGCAAGGCTGCCGCTTTATAGATGTGTTTCCTGCTGATGCGCTTCGATGCCTTGATGTCAAGCACCGTCCAGGTCAACCACGCGAACAAGCGTTTGCCGCTTCTCTCGACAGAGCAAAGCGCCACATTACGGTTCATTATCAGAATGTCTGCTCATTTCATGTTAACGAGCTGCAATATACCAAATTAGAAACGATAGGCAATCAATGCTAAATGTAATCCGTCAAAGGAGAACCAACAAAAATAAATAATGAATGCAATAAAGAAAAATAGGCCCAGGCGATCAAGCGTCTGAAGGCAGTTCAAGCAAGGTCAGAGTTTCAATAAGGGCATTGTTCCATGACAGGGACGATGACGAGAACGGCTTGACCATGTAGCAAGCCACCACTGGTCCATCCGTCCACCCACATCTCACATCTATTAGTCAGAGTAACGTCAGAGACAAGCAAAGCATCCGCTTTTGTTTCTTTGCCCTTCGGTTGAATGCAGATTACAGTCAACCGGCTCCAACTCCAAAAACCCTCACGGTTTTTGGAGTTGGAGCCGGTGCTGATAGTCTTTATCAGCACCGTCTCCATAAGGATGTGTGTGTGTGGGGGGGGGGGGGGGTCGTATTTCATGCCCTTTCCTTATTTATTGATTTATCTGTCTTATTATTTGTTTGTTTGTCTTCAGTCAATTAGACTGTCATTGCTTTAATTACCCTTTAGAATAGGTCATGCAGTTCAAGGCTATTCCACCGCCTGCCCAGATACTCTACAATGCGGGGGAAACAGAAACAGAATGACTTAAATTGTTGTCATCTATCGATCCAAAAAAGATAATTATTGGTAATAATTACGCATCAATCGACTAATGCCGTGCCAAAAAGAAGATGATTATTTCTGCCAGCAGCAGATAGGGGTAACCTTTCAAGTGGAAATATGTTCTTACTTGTACTTGAATGCTTCTTTCAAATACAAACTAATTACTGGATTAAAAACACTTCATGGAGATGCAACTAATCTATTTTCACAAGCATTTCTCGAGCAGCCTGCAGGTAGATGAGATTTTGCGGCACACAGCCGTTTGAAAATGATTTTGCATTAAACTTTAATAAAATGTAACCAGACACCATAAAGCGGAAGCAATAAGTACGAACGTGATTAGCCACTCGTGTATAATAGAATATGAACGTTTTTCTCATCATATTACATAGCATCATTACACAACAATGTTATTTGCTAAACATCGTTGGCGTGTTTTCGTCAGTTTGTTAGACCGAAAGTTATTCTGGTTTTTAAGTTCATTGCGATCAATGTCAACTTCAAGCAAACTTAATATTTTAATTGACTTGCTTAATGCTTCCAGCCAGTATTTAAATCACATGGATTAAACAATGCCTCTATATTTCCTTACTGATCCAACAAAGTGAGATCAAACATTGTCAGCATTAATCTCCTTCAAACCCAGCTGTGCAGTATTCACAATATCCGGTTACATAACCGTCTGTTTCTGCTGCCAACATCTTAGAAATGAATCCTGAGCAACTCACAGAACGGTGCTGGCATTGATTTCCAGCCATTATCTTTTAATACACCAGTAAAAACCTATGAGTTTCTCTCCCCCCCCCCCCCAAACTGATGCCACATTTACATTACATGGTTTTACTTCCTCGTGGCATCCTTTTCAAAATAATCCCTGCACATGTGGATACGCAAAGAAATGACAACAACAACAACAAAAAAGACTGCTGTGGTATGTGTGTATCCATACTGTATACATGCTAATGCTGTCGTTGGTAGTATAACTGTATATTGGAAGAGCATTCCCGGTGGCGTAGTGGTTAGCGCTGTCGCCTCACAGCAAGACGGTACATTTTCCCCGTGTCACATGTGGGTTCTCTCCAGTTTCCTCCGAACATGCAATGTAGATAAACAGATTATTACAAATAGTCCGTAGTGTGTGAGTGTGCGCGCGAACGGTTGTCTGTCTCTGCGTGGCCCCGGGCTGCACTGGCGACTCATCCGAGGTGTACCCCGCCTCTCACCCATAGCAACCTGGGATAGGCTCCAGCAACTTCCGTGACCCGCCGAGCGGAAAAGTGGCTTACCAGGAAACGGCTGGATGGATTCATAAACCCAACGGTTCTCAGCACAAATCGCTCCACATTGTTTTATTGCTGTTGTACATTAGGCTGTTTGTGTATGTGAATATAATCATGTGTAGCGGTGCGGTGATGGCAGCATTGTCAGAAGACTTGTGTTTTTACACGATTGCGTTTAGAGTCGGATTCACAAGCAATCACAATCTATAACCCATTTACAAAACGATGTATATTCAGGCCCGGAAAAATGCTAATATATATATATTTTTTTTTTATTGCCTTACGTTGTTGTTTTTGTGCAAAACGGCTGTCATGTAAAAGAAAATATCTTTACTCCATCGGACTCCACCAGTCAACCCTCAGAGTTAGCGCGGCGGGGACAGAGGTCCCATGCGGTTGGGGAATGACAGTCCCCTGTCCAGCAATAAAAACATTTCACTGTTGTTGCTTATAAATTATTAATGCAACATCATTCCTCACTTTTCTCCTTGTTTCTCTCCATTTCTAGGGGCGTAATTAAAATCTCAGGAGCCCTGTGACTGTGCAGCGGCTTAATCTCCCATGGCACGTCTCCGTCTGCAGCCTGGATCATCAGCCATCCTCCTCGGCATTAGCCCCCAGCCGCGCGACGGTCTGCCCCACCCAGGCTTAGCGTGCTGTACAAGGGGGGGGGGGGGCACGTGGGGAAAGAAGTGGCAGAAGAGATGAGGGGAGGGTAGGCGATAAATCTTAATATTTCAGATCAATTTGATTTTGCAGAGCTGATTTGAGCCCCATTTTCACTCAAATTGCCTTCTCCACTGAGATCTGATTGATACTAATGGCTTCTGCAGCGGTTACATTTAGAGTAGGAGTCTTTTTTTTTTATTGGTGCACACAGTTGTTAGTGCAGCACCATGTAAGATTGTAAATTTGCCTCTTTTCCATGTAATGTGACTCTTGAGGGTGGTTAGGCTGAGAGCTAATGATGCACCGCTGCCATTCATCTACACTTGCCCTGTGGATGCACAATACTAATGAGATGAGTAAATTATTTAAGTGGACATAAAAACGTGCATTTTCAGGTTTACATTTTAGTGCTAGGAGTCGGCTGGAATAGGTTACATGCGTGCTTTAATGTTCGAAAAGCCATCACTGCAGCCTTTGACCCTCTAAGATGCTTTAGTTTAGCTCACTCATCCCTAAGACTCCCCCTTTCAAGAAGACCGTCCTCTGGTCGGCTCTTCTGCTGCTTTTAACATCCAGTTAGCTGCATCAGAGATGAGATGATTCTCTGAAGACTCATTTCTTGTATCTGTATCTTTCTGGTTGAACCGCTGCCACCTCCCTATGGGAGAATAGCTGCAGGTCACAAATGCTGTTCCTTCCAAAGAAAGAAGAACATTAGTGTTAGGATAAACAGATCATGGCAGATTCCTTTCATCCATAGTTTCATACTTAAATATCAAACACATTTAGGCTGAAGAAAAACGGGAAAATCCACTTTGTTCAGCCTGGTGTCCGACTGAGCTCGCAAATAAAGAGAATAGATCACAACTCCGGTTTTCAGCAAATCCACAAGTCCAGACTGAAAATATGATCAGTGCGCCGCGCTGGATGACAGCAGCCAGTCACAGCGACCTTCCAACTCTTACAGACTTGTAAAGTCAAGTATTTGGCCACCTTATAGACCAGCCAATTGAAAAAGTCGCTGGGCTCCGGCAGGCAATATATAGTTGATCCAATTTAGGGCCATGCTCGATCAACCTAATTCTACAGGGGACACGGAGGTTGAGTACTGCAGTGTGTGCAAGAATGGATTGTCCAACAAAGCAGCTTTTAAAGGTCATGTTTTTTCCGCCTCCATACCAACGAGATCCTTATAGAGGGCACCGTTTACAAGTAGTGTATGTAAATTCATCACAAACCCTCCAACTTAGAGGTGATTTATGCTGTGAACCTCGGGGGCCCCAGTATTGACTCAGACGGCTGTACAGAATGCAACTTGACATCTCTGAGGTCTGCTTCACTGACGTTACAAGCATCTGATATGTTTGATTTAAAAAAAAAAAGAAAATGCGACCAGCAAAACAGCGTCTCCCAATTCACTTGTGTTTACTGCAGCCCGCAGTACCTTGCAGAAACAGCAAATGTCTGCACATGTGCACAAGGCTTTTTTGCCCTGCTGTTCAATTTCCCCGTCATTCTCATGGGGTGCAGAATGTCATGCGTTTGCTTCTGCCATACACGGAGACAATTATGCAAGCAGCATGGGATCTCTGCTTGACATTGCATGTCCTGAAGCTTTAATGAAATAGAAGGAGTTTCGCACGCATGCACCCACTGCGTCCTTGACGAGTGGGGAAATGTCTGCTTTGCAATTTCTGTAATTTGGGTGAGAGGTATATTTTTTTTCCAAAAAGGTACCACGGTGTTCAAACATTCCCCGCAACGGACACGCAGCCCCCCCTCTTCCATTTCGAGGGATGGCTCTGTATAACAAGGCCGTGCAGAGACCTTTAGCGAGACATGGGGCTCAGAGTTAATGAGGGGAACGCGAAACAAGACATGAAACACGGTAAACATTAACATCCCAACCTGTTAAATAACAGCAAACAGAATATAACAGGGTCTCTAATAAACCCCATCAAATCATTGCTGGAAACTGAAGCCAGTTATTCTCAGTGAAGAAACCAAACTATATGGACCAATTAAAAGAGAACAGTGCAATGGTATGGAACACATTTGATCATAAAGGATGATAAATGTTTCGTTCGCAAAACTTCACACACACACACTCAACCACTGGCTCACAAAAATGAATAATTGATTGCCAGATGCTTTGGAAAGCATAAATTACACACAAATCAAAACCCCTCCAAAATAAAGTTTAAATTTATGTCTGGCTTTCTAAACACATAAATGATCAATATAAAAATTGTGAATTTATGTGCATTCAACTTGTTAAGCCATTTGTGCGATAAGCCAGTGTTTGCAATCTTTATAACTATGTAGTTAAGCTGCTCAGAACCAGCTACGATTTACACCCAGTAGAAATACTTTCCTGCATCTCAAGTGGCGAAAGGGATGGAAATCGCCAGTAAAAAGTCGATGTCATCAAGAGAAAATAATACAATTATGAAACTACTAATGTAAGTAAAATTATACAATAAGCAATGGATGTGGAAATAATTTGTACTTTAGAAGAAGAGGTGAAGAAGACATATTGAAACGAGCTGCTCATCCTCCTTTTCCCTGTTTGCATAATTTTGTGGAATTTAATTCTTGAACTTTGAAGAAACAAAACAGAACAGGACTAAATACATACAATATGCATCTGCGAAACACTTCCCAGTAATAGACATTTCCTCCTATGATCTCCCAATGATAACATAACACATTTATGCAGCATCCAAGGTCGCAGCTGCATCTGCTTAAGGGCAACGTCGTGGTTGACGCTGCGTGAAAGGTCATTAACATAAATTAAACATAAGCCAAGATATTAAAAGACAGGAAGCGAATATTTCACTGCAGTATTCCATATTGCAAAAGTAACCAAAACTTAGGCGCTAATTTTAGTGTTTTATTGATGCTGCAGCAGTAAGATGTAAGCGCAGTGCCAGAAATGTGACCCCAACAGAAAAAATAGAGGCTCACTGCTTTGATGAAGAGTTCAATTTGAGCAAGAGTGCAGATGCAGTCGCTCACTAGCCCTTCAGTTTGCTGAACTTGTTTAGAAGATAGAATGAAGGCAGATTTAAAATCGTTGCCCAATTGTTTGCAGCATAAATGTGCAATTAATCACTGGTTAGAGACCAGCAGCCATGATCTAATTTACGGACTGCTGTTACAAACCAGAATGTATTAGCATGGTGTATTAGCTATTAAACTTGATATGGAGTTTATTTCAGAGTTGAAATGATTGCTTGGGGTGAACAGAAGATGAATTTGCAGTAATGCTGATAACTGATGCTTTGTTTATCCCGCAAAACATCCTCTCGGTCAAGCTTGTCCGCTGTGAGGATTTGCTGCCGTCTCGGTTTTATATCCTTTTGAGTATCTTTGGCAAAACACAGATGTGACTGGCCCATGCTAAGAAGTTAACTATTACTTAATTGTTTTTTTTTAAAGAAGTATCCCGGTTACCGAGGGATGAGTGAGGCTGCACGGAACGGCGGTCGACATGGAAACGGACGCCTGCAATCGACAACGACTATGAGAGTTTCATGAACTGCATGAAGTCATCAAGCCTAACGTTTAAACTTTTACAGCATTCAGGAATGCTGCTTGTAAATGTTCAACATGTTGCACTAAAATGTGCCAAGCTTGATGCTGGGGGGTTTTAAGGCAAGCTTGTTATAATGAGATCTCCCACCAACAGACAGATGTGGTGAACCAGCATTCTGTGAAGTGAACATCTGTGGATAATTGGATGTTGTAGCTGTTGAGGAAAGCATGTAGTGAGCGCCCTGTCTCTCAGTGAGAAGTCATTACCAATGTTTATGTTAATAGCACTGCCATTACCAGTGCTGCATGGGTTCTTGGACTTAAGGGGTTGTGTTTTTTTGGCTGACTCTTTTTACTTTCCACTTCTTCATCGTGGGCACATTTTCCAGCCAGATTTTCCGTGCGTCATAAATGTCAACAATATGTTGTGGATTTCTAAATTTAGCTCTACAGATTGAAGACTTTGAGACTTTATGCTTCTGTCCTCTAGAAGATTGTCTTCATGCTACTGTTGGTGGATTGCGACCATCTTTCACTACTGCTGTCTTCTGATGTTTATCCATCACCAGTTTGTCTGTCTGGATCTGGGAGTCCCACAGGATATTGGCTAGATGTATAGCTATATATATATATATATGTGTGTGTGTATGTGTGCATTTCACCTGTAGATAATTGGTACATGAATCATCAATAATGTGATGGAATAAAAAAGTTATTTTATTTCACATGCTGGTAGAGATGAATCCCACCAAAGTAAAATCTTCCACCACTGCAAAATAAAAGAATCAATGAAAACTAAATGATTAGTCATCTGACCTGCCTCCTATTTATCCACCATTATCCACTGACTGGTGCCAGTAATTGTATTTTCACAGTTAGGATCAAGTGATCTTTGATGAATACATTAACACAACATCCTTTGTGGCTAATATAACAGACATGTGTATTTAGCCACAAACTGTACACTTAATCATTTGTTTGTACCGTTTATGCTTTCATTCACACTGCCGCCGTGCTTTTATTTTTTCATTGTAAGTGCTAGACAGAAGACACACACACACACACACACACGTACACCTGTAGTTCATGGCAGTGCTGCTTTGAAAGAGCAGGTTAATTGGGAGCACATGAGATTAATTGCACTTGCACTGAAAAAAAGTTTCTGCTTTAAAATAAAAAGAAAGATTTGTGGAATTCAAATGATTGTGGCTACATTCATTCATTTTAGTTAACGTGTGAAGGTGTTATCATTTTTGAAACATTTCATTTTGAGGTCATCTCAAAAGATGCGATTAGATTTGTCAGGTAATTGATGCTTTTAATGCTTATTGTAGATTAGTCTACGGGTTGTTGTTTTTTCATTAACTGATTGATTATTTGGTTTGTAAAAGTTCTGAAAATAATTAAAAGTGCCTCTAAACATCGAAAAGGAAGCTTTCACAATCATTATTGTTTGGGGGGGGGGGGTTTCCAGACAAAGCAAACGTGAAAAATATTTAAAATACATTTTAGTAAAGTAATTATGTGATAAATGAACAAATGAAAAAAATAAATAAATGCATACATAGATCGTTTTAATTGAGAATAAATAATTATTGAGTATTAAATTAAAATTGCTGACGAATTTGAAACCTACTCTATGTTGACCTGTCTCTCTGTTTCTGTCTCACTGGCAACGGTCCTAGTTGGTCATATTTGATATTCACATTAAATCGCAACGCAAATTCAATAGATAATTTATATATTTAAAAAAAACAAGCACATCCAAGGACAAGACATGGAATGATAAATCCATCATGGTGTGCAAAGCAAACTGTTTGTGTTCAGAGCGCTGAACGGCAATAACGCATGTCTCGAATAATGACCGTCTGAAGGTTGTAATGGGCTGTTTTCAGCGTCCTGTTCAACACAAGCAGCTCCCTCCACCAGGCAGTCACCTCCTGATAAACAACCTACGAGCGTAAAGCATGCAGATGAGTCTTGCCGTTTAATTTTATTAATTTATATTGCCTCTATAGTGCTTAAAGAGAAAAGGATGTTAAACATTGTAAAAGTGCGAGCCACGAGCAAATAGCACGAGATCTGAGGAGCATTCGAAAACACCAACAGGGACGCTTCATCCTCTCGCCAGCACAGATGGCAGCCTCATAATTATACCGGCTTACCATTTCATACCTCGTCATTCATTGTTGATTTGTTTGTCTGCTCATCTTCCTGGACAAAGTCTTGAATCATATCCAGACATGGATTTGTGAGAAAAGAATATAATACCACATTAACAAGTCACAGCAACTCATTTTTTTCTCATCTCCAACACAGTTTTACAGATGAAATTACTTGTGTCACAACTGACAAAAGCGATGAGGATCATTCCTCATGTGCCCGCCACTGTTCATTAGTGCGCTTTGCCCAAATTTCAACCAGCACTTTTCACTGCGTCGACATCCTCCTTAATTTCTTTTTTTTTTTTTTTATGAGAAAATGTGATATTGATTTCACTTGGCAGGTTGAGATGCTGCAAGATAACAAATTGATCATGAATTAATAAGGTCACTACTAATCAAAAAAGTCATATGCTTAAGTCTGAATGCATTAGGGGAATCAGGCAACACGTGTTCAGAGTGAGAGGAGTTAGTGAACAGAGGAAGCAACACCAAACAGGCAGCAGGTCGGGAGGCCAAAGGTCAGGAAAAGACCAGATGTGTCTGGATACGTTACAACGGATTAAATTCTTTCCTTCGTGCTCACTCAAATAAATCCTTCTCTGGGGTGTTCGGAAGCATATCCGCTCATCTATGCCTGTCTGTGGTTCAGAGAACATCTTCGGCTGGTGGGAGGTTTTTTAAAAAGGAAACATTTAAGTTTTTGAACATTCGGGCAAGTTTGCACCAAAGTACATTTTGCAACTTGCATAAGAAAATGTTCTAGAACACCACAGAGACTAGATTAGCATTAACATGGTTTCCCCAATAGTAAAGACTTGACTTACTTGTCTCCTAAAAATTTCCCAGATCCCATTTACAGCGTCGACTTATGGCAACGGAAGTCGTCTTCCTCTGTAATCCCTGTGAAGGGTGGAGTGTGTTCCTCTCGAAAGCATTTGTTTCTCCTGAGAATACACCGCGTTATCGTTTGTGGCTGCAAGTATCAAGGAGGAACATTCTGCTGTCACACTTCAGGTGAAAGCAACCAAGCACCCAGCCTACCTGTCTGTCACCTGGCAGGCCGCGTTAAACAATCGGCGTGCAATCGGGTTTACGCTTGAAACATTTCTCTACGGCAGACTAAAATCCTTCAGTCTTGGTTGGGAATCTTAATTAATTAAGACTTTGACTGAATAAGGGCAATTCAACAAACAGTATAAAGTTTAGTTTCAGTCTATAACTTCGTTATTTGTTATCTCACAAGAGCTAATTTTCAATGTGTGCAATGATTGGAAGCATCCTGAATTACCACATCTGGAATATTACCTGAACCAGACGTTCTTCTGCGGTAAATTAGCATTAAGACATACCACTGTGTCTTCATTAACAGTGTGGATTGAATTATGCGTCGCCCCTGCCGTGATTCCAATGAAGCTCTTCCTCATTTCTAAACAGGTGTATGATTTATCCCCTTACAATTTAACTGGTATTGACCGAAGAAACTGCAGAAGTGTTTCGTGTTAGCAGTCGAGTGCTATGCCGCGTAATTATCTCCTACTGTCTTATGCTGATAAGAAAAAAAAATATGCCATTCCTAAAAAGAAATGTTAATCTGGGTATTAGACGAGAGGGAAGATTCGTGTCGCTGTGCTAACTGGGAAATCGTTTTTCAAACATTTTCATTAGAGCCCTTTGATTGAAGTAACTTCATTTTGCTGAAAAGTTTTACAAGGCTTTCGCTTTGCTTTCACAGCAGATGAGATGTTCAATGTTTTGTACTGTAACTGCACAGTGGCTGTAAATTGTTTAGTTCAGAGAGTGCAGCCCTTTTTTTCTCAATAAGCAGGCCTTGGTAATTGTTAACGTTGGAATATCTGAGAGAATGGGCTGTTATCTAGGAACGCTTTTAAACTTTTGTCTAAGAGCAGAATTAAATGGTCAGAATGGATCTGGAAGCACTAATCCATAAAGTTTCATTTTTGGGGGGGAATAAAGCCATTCTATTGTTTTGTGCTGCATTATCGCTGTTCATCATTTTTACACCAATTTAAAGACCGAATGAAGCAACACAAAGTGCTGCTATTCCAATTATTTAAAGTATTTTACTTCTGCCTGTCTGCATTTATTTTTAAATCACATCTTTGGACTTTTCCTATATGTGCAATTACACGAATGTAAATATTTGAACTTATTTTTGCTAAATTAACTATTTTTCAAATTATGTGATTAACAACACCTTGTAATATGAAAATGATTTTTTTTGTTTCTTTTTTTACAGAACATATTTTGACGTGTCACAGTTAACAAAGTCAAGTTGAATTGATGAGGCAAAATCAACATTGAAAACGACAATAAAGCGCCTAGAGTGGAGACACACTCTGTGTAAAAATGACTACAGAGACGACTCACTGGGAGACCGGAACAGAACAGGAACATTGTTAATGGAGTTGCACTATCAAATGTTACTTCTAATTATACTAATAAGGATGGAAATTCAAGAGACAATGTTAGATCTGTTTGCAGGTTAGTAAAGTCCTTCACAAATCATTATTTGACGCACCTATCCACAACTGCTGAGTAAATAATATCGTGCTTTCCCACAGGACTGGAATGATGCATGTGGTCGACCCGCTAATCCAGCAGTCAAGCTTTGACATTTGACTTCTTCTCTGGACGGGCACTCAGGCCCCTCTTGAACTTGTTAACAACCTTCCCATGTGTCCAGTTTGGGTGCAGTGATTTATTTGCTCTGCCCCCATGAGCACCACATAGGCTTGAAAGATGATTGCCCTCCTGGATGGAAACTAACTGTGGGAACCCCAGCTGAAGCCAAAGGGGAACTCTGACACACAGAATCAAGACACTTGATATATATATATATTTTTATGTATATATATTACCACCAAAAATAAACATTATGCATTATGCGCAGGTAGAGCGTGGACCCGCAGAGCGCAGACACAGGGATGCACAAACGCATGTGCACGCAAATCTTTTTGTTGTTTTTGGGTTGATAATGACCCAAACTCACCATAATAGTGCAGAAGCATGGGGAAAGTGAGTTTTTCATAATATAGGACCTTTAAAGTGTTGCATCATACAGATTTCTCCGTAACTGCTGAGTCTTGTTCTTCATCATGCGCTGTTTTTCTGTAACCATAAAATCCTGACAAGAAATAAAAGGATAATAAAAGACCATATCAAAATCAAGCCCTCACAAAGAGCTGCGAGGTCCTAAACAGTATAGCGAGATTCAATGCGAGTTGAGGATGAGGAGCTCTAATCTTCTTCTGACTTTAACTCGATATGGATCCGTTTTTTTTTTTACCTCCAGCATTGACATCGTGTCTGTGCGTTAGGCATCGGTGACTGCTAAATCATGTCCTCCCCCCACACACGCACACGCACACACACACACACATACTGCAGCAGCTCACCCACGTTCACCACCCACTGATGAATCTGTTATGGCCCTATCAGTGACATTCCCTTCGCTCCGGTGTGGGGGGGGGGGGGGGCAGCGGCATACGTGTGCACACGATTGCGTGAGTGTGCATGGAATGAAGGAAATAAGAACTTGTCTTGATTTACCCGTGCATATGTGGATAAGAGAGGCAGTCAGAGCAGTAAACATGTGGTACCTGTGACCTGATGCATTCGCTCTGCTGCTGTCTGCCAATGAAAAGCTCTCATCAACACTTGCGCGTGTAGCGTCTCAGAAATTCAAGACATTTGTTTGAATGAATGCACAAAAAACGCTGAAGGCTGACAAAGAACTACAGTGGAATTTGACAAGCAGGCGCCCTCCATCGCACTCAAAAGCCTCAAAGGGAGAAAGGCAGAACGCATTCTTCTGGATAGTTTTTCCAAGTCAACTTTACAATCTTTATCTTTTTCGAAAGTGAAGAGGCCGCCGGTTTCCCGCAAACTGCCTCACGCTGACCGAAGATGAAGATGAAGTCATTATCCATTGATGTCTCTTTTAAATGCCTTCGTCCTACTGCAGCAAACTCATCCCACACTATCTCTCCAGCTCGCCCCAGCCCTCCACTGCCACGACTTCTCTCTATCGCTTCCTTATTTGACTTAATGCTGATAAATTAGCCTGTTACCGACAGTGTTTGTCATTCAGAGTAGACCATCTGGCTCCAGCGCTGCTTACCTCACAGTATCTGTCTCCTTTCACCGTGGCTTTGGTCTGGAGGACGACGGGGTATTTAATAGCACAGTTTTAGTGGAGGCCATTCAACTTGAGAGGGTCAGTTCTCAGATGCAATAGTGGCATTTTCATTTTCTCTCACAAAATCAGATATTAACCTCGGCCAAGGCTTGATGAAATATACATAAAATGTGGGGAATGTTACCAGGAGCAGATGATTACATGTTGGTGATGATCCAGGAGTGATCCTGGATTATGGATCAGTGTGATATTTTAGGAAAAAATATTTAATTTTAACATTGAAGACCCCATTTACAGATTCAAAAATCAGTTAGAAATGCACATCAACTCCGACTCACTTTGACTTTTCATTGTTGGTGTATAAAGATACCAAGAACAATTTAGATGATGATCCAGATCACCATGTGGATGGTGTAAATCGAATCATGAGGGGAACGAGCTGCTCGGCGGAGGTCTGCGCTCTCTGGGTGCTTTTCTCGTTCTATTTTTTTTCATGGCTGTACAAAGAGTTTGCTGCCTGCAGAAGAAATGCTTATAATGTTCAAAGAAATCATGTAGCTGGTGCTTTCACAGGAACACTACATTTGCTCGGAGAGCTAAACACTTTAAGGCACTGCCATTGATGTACCGTAAACGAGCACTATTATTCTCCCAGTAGTTTTCCGGAACATTACTACAAGTACCATAATTATATATTGGAAAAAAACAAATTTGGTGAACAACTAGAACAATATCTCTGCCGCCTCCCTGTTTAGCACGAGTTCACACATTTTCTTCCTCAGGCTTATTTTGCAAAAAAATAAAAAATAATTGTCATTTTTATTCCCCGGTGAACTCTTCCTGTCCTCCGTATGCTTTTATGAAAGAGGGGGCGGGCAGCGGAAAGGAGAAACACAAGAAGAAGAAAAGAAAAAAGAAGTGTGTGGAACTGTGAGAGCGATGTCACCAGCTGCTGTGTGTGTGTGTGTGCAACGGTGGGATGCCATATCTGGGACAGACCTCCCAGCAGTGTGTGAGATTCTGCAGGGAGTACTCTTTAACATTTTGATAATATCTAGTTGTGCAGGTGTGGCATGGTAGATAAAAACCCTCCGCGGTAAGACAGCTGAGCCAGAGATTCATCAGCAGCACAGCGGGTCTAAAACATCCACAGACCAGCTGGTCCACTCACAGCTCTGACGAGACACAATTACACTTGAGATCTTACCTTTTTGCGCCCGCCTGTGTCTGTTCTTTTTTTTTTCTGACAGAAGCCTGCAGTGAAACGTAATAGTAAAAGGCAGCGGTGTACAACCTTTGCCCCCCCCCTCCACCCTATTTATGTACATGGTTAAATCCAACTAGCAGGGCAGCCTACATCACTTTCCCTAGCTCACTCCGTTTTCTTAATCGTGGGACTCCGATGCTCAGCGTAACAGAGAGTAACCCTGCTTCTCATTTTCTGGCCCATCAATCCAAAGTAGCACCTTAATCAATGAAAACCCCAGGAATGAATAACATTTTAGCTTGGCTACTTTTGAGTATGTCATTTTAAACATCTCTATTTCAACCGAAGCACCGTTTTAAGTCACAGGGTGGAATTTAACTGAATGTGTACAGCAAGATTCCCGCTGGTGGGACCTGCAGCAACATTCCGTGGTGTTTGCAGGTGGGTGCCCTTGTTGCTTCTCCTGGTGCACAAGTCTAGCAGGAGTGGAAGCGTGGGAAATAGCAGTACCTGGTAATGTGTGATGCCCTCCTGGTGAAGCTCACCGCCGGCAGGTGAAAGGAGGCAGCTGGAGCCACGCATCACGGAGGCTGCACATCTGCCCAACAGCGGCGACAACTGCTGCGACACAAAGGGGAGAGTAGAGTCACAATTGCAGAAGAAATTACAAAAATGTCTTAAATCCTAAATTATATTCTATTTCATTTCCTTGTGACTGTTTTTTTTTTTGCCCGTTATTCTCTCTTTACATGTTCTGTCTGTCAGCCGCTCCGCAACAGACATAACGTCTCATGACACGAGGATGAGGAGAGGAGAAACTGGTGATGTTCTGTCTCAAGAGGGTTACTCTAACTCTAACCCTTTGATGTATGTGACCCCTAACATTCTACTTTGTAATTTGTCCAATTAGACCTGATTGCTGCGTATGCTGTGATTCCTTTGACCTGTGTCTCATTATCTTTTCTTATTGAGAGTCATCTGGGGTCACATAGCCTCCGTTGCCAGTCCATCGAGGTACCTTCAAAGCCATTTGATTGAAAGTGTTCTTAGTATTATCTCTACATTTGTTTGGTTTTGGACCCGGCCTATTATGAGACTTTGCCTCTATTTACTGGTTTGAATTATTACTTTTGGATTTTGGATTAACCTGCTGAACCTGGTTTTGGCCTGCCCTTTTGACAAACACTGTGTGGAAGATGTTTGCCTGTTTTGGAGTGCTCTCTTGGTTTGACCTGTGACCTGCAAATTTGACATATTGTGATTAAATCCCAGAACTCCACCTGTGCTGGGTCAGTTGTGTCTCTGTGGATGCATCAGGCCCTTTATTCTGAACTGAGTGGAACACACAGCAACCCAACTGAAGTCATGTGGATAACCCATTTCAGCTGCTCTGTGGAGGTGCCCTCATATTTTCGGGATCAGGCTGTTAGCAATTCTAGAGCTCAGTCGATGAGCTTCTATTCATCATTGTACTTTAATCAAGCACTTTGCTGTTGTACAGTTCATTGACCTCTGATGAACAGTCTCTTTCACCAGACAGTTAGCCCCTGAAACAAGCTCCTTTCATGTGTGCCGATGGTGGTTTAATCTGAGTCCTATGGTTGTTTATTCATTTGATTTTAACACAACAACTAAGACGGATCCCGACAAGACTTGAGGCCACTTTATTAATCAGGGCATGGATCTCTGAAGGCCTGAATGCCAGCGGTGTGGCCAGATGGTGGCTTTTGTTCTGTGTGCGTGTGTGCGTGTGATCAACTTCACACTGGGAACTTTTATTAAACTTTTCAGATCCCAGGGTTATTTGAGTTTGAGCCTGGCCGAATCAAACCAAAAAGGGTACAAGCGTAAACGTGGTATCTGTGAATAAACAATATAATATTACCCAAATGTCAGCAACATTGCAAGTGTCATTATCTGGCTTAACTTTGATTAGATACATTTGAGAACCCCGTATAATTCATATACAAGGCTAGCGGAAGGGAAATATTGTTTACCAATTAGAAAAAAGAATACTGTAGTAGAATTTAACTAATTTATTTCTTGTTTGGGGACAGATCAGCCATGGCAGCGGCCCTTATAGGCTCAGGATTGGGTTGTTTTTGTTAAAAAGGTTATGCAAGTTTTGCCGTAATCAAAAATGTTAAAAAATAAAGGAACCGAGAGGTGCAAAGTCACATATCTGGAGCATGAACCTGGAAAAGAGAAGAAAGCCCCACCAGGGTTTATGTTTACTCTTTCATTAATGTGGTCAACTGAATAAAAACGTTTGAATTGAAGAGGTTAAATCAATCAAGAGAATTGAGTCCCAATTTGTCAAATAAATTGGACAGAAATCAATGCCTTAGAACTCAATCGCTAAATAATTAGTGATTCGACTCCTCTGCAATCTCCCTTGCACCTTTCCCTCTTTTTCTCTCCCTCTGCTCCTCTATTTGCCCTGGTGTATAGGAATGCACACATGCATGCATGCTTGCTCATCCCTGTTCTCCAGCACTAATTACTTTAAATGGAAAAAAATAACAACTTTGGGGCACCGATTTCACTCGGAGTCTGACAGACAGAAATTGCTTGTCTAATGGACTGGAATAGTTATGCAAAAATGATTCTTTTTTTTTTCATCTTGATGCTACCTTAAATTAGATTTTAATTTGGACCACACTCATACATAATGGAGTGCACTAAGCCTTTTTTGGCACCTTTCCTAATTGCTAGTGGCTTTTTTTTTTATTCCACAGGTCGCATGCTGTATCCATTATCAACTCCACTGAACGTCATTTTAGGTGAGATTAGTTGTCAGGCTGGCTGCAGTAAATGGTAAGCCATGTTTTATGTCCAAATCCAGTTCCGAATGGAGCTTTAACTAGGATTCACAGCTTCATGCCCTGTTGTTCTGCCTCTGGGGAGCGACGTGCCAACCAGGAGGAGCTCCTCTGTAAAAGTCCCTGATTCTGGTTGATGAAGCAGCTTATCCGGTACAACCAGCGCCACCCTGCTCTGGCTACACCGTCAGCTATCTCATCCTCAATCCATCCTCCTCGGCGAGTCGGCAGAGGCACTAAAGCACCAATTTATTTGTTAGCGCCAGATGTAAGATAAGACCCATTTGCTTTCGCTCCCCGCTGGTAAAGAGGGAATGCCCACAATTATTTCTCCTCTAAGCAACTGCAGGTGTTTAACTACCTGCTGTTGCTTTATGAATGTATCTATAATGAATTTACTTTTCCTGCATCACACTATTTTACCATTCCAATGAGCCTGTATTAGCCAATGCCAATGTTAATCTTTCCAAAGGGCTTCCTAATCCACGGAAGCTGATAGATATTACATTTTTAAATAAATCAATACATCTGTTTGCTGTTGATTTCTGTCCAGTTTAAGTTTTTATTTTCGATTGATCTTCTCATGCTATTATAGTAACACGTATCATGTGGCCCAGGGTTATATGAAAAAATTAATAATATGAGCTACATGTATGCAGCTTCAATTAATATCTTTATGCCATTGTCAGAGATTCAAAGCAGCAACAACACTGACAAAAGAGGTTTAACCTTCATGCAGACTAACCAATGTCACAAATATCCACGTGTGTTTTATGTGGAACTTCAACATCATTTATGAATGATGTACTGCATCTACTCAATCAAGGCAAATTATGGTAACTATGCAATGCACATTATCACAATTAAATAAAAATGCATCACAATGCAGGGACATTTGGCGCGGTGTTATATAGAATACCTATCGAGTTCGGTTGTTCTCCCATCGCCTTGCGTCAAACGACAACTCACGCCCAAGCGCGCTCCCTTTCCCAAGTCCAGAACACTGTTTTATGACTCATGAACCACTAGTTAATCAGAAAACGATGCCATTACTGTGTATTCTAATGGACTGCCTAATGCTTTTAGTGAGAATAACTGCCACCCGCAAAAAGCAGCCTGCTTGATAGTAGGAGGTGTGATTTGTCTCCTCGATGTCGAATACTATTTGTTCACATTTTGTTCATACACATCCACATCCACCAAAACTGAAAGCAAACCTCAGGATGCAGGTGCTGGACTTAAAAAATAAACAGAAATTTTACTTTCCAGGAGAGATTGTCACCGGCAAGTCGACAGATGGTCCCCATGGTCTGGAGGTGAACAAATGTTCCTAACCGCTAATGTTAAAATGCACACTGTCCACCATTAATCATATTAGAGCAGTAACATTTGAAATAGGCTGTTTTCTGAAAATCCGAAAAGGGAAAAAAACATGTTTATATTTGCTGTCTTTTTTGTGCTAATCCCAATATAAGATCACGTCATAGAACCTCTGAGATTCACCGATAAGGGAAACATCTGATCGTATTATAGGATTCAGCTGCAGATCACTCGTGCAAAAACAAAGCGAAGCAAAAAAGGTTTTCATATCATACGTGACCGTTTTCTGACTTCTGTCAAGAGCTGACGACGGTAGAGAACGAGAGGAAGCCGATGTGTTGAGAGAACTGCAGCTACAGAAACCTCTCTCTAGCCTCCTGCTCTTCCACAGCCTCTGAGTCACAGTCCTGCAGTAGCTTCAATATATATATATAAACCTAATCCCAGCATCTGTGTGTGTGTGTGTGTGTGTGTGTGTGTAGCGCAACATGGATAACTGACAGTGCCAGCCTGCAATTACGAGGACAGTCTTGTGTTTCTCATTGTGCCCTCAGCTCAGTATGGCGGATTTTAAATGAAACATCTGTGAGCAGCTTTAAGAGTATTAAAGGATGTTCACTTCCTCGTTGGGTGACCAGGATGGGATCTTTCATACTAAAGGATGCATAAATATATTTGGGCTTTATCTGCCGTGGCTATAAATATACTCAGAACACCATTTTAACCATGTTTAAAATTCATTTTAGATATAAGTGATGTGATAGAGCCATGTCTTCTTTTTTTGTTTTGTGTCAGCGCTAGCTTTATTGATGGAACAATAGAATAAAATACTGTTAGAGTGGCATCTTATAAGTAAATTAGAGTTAAGAAGGTTTGTTTCTATTCATATTTGACAGTAAATTACTTAACTATCTGCATCCAATATTACCCCCCCCCCCCCCCCTCCCCCCGCTACGCGTGCGATAACATTCACCCTCAAAGTCATTCACCACCACCGGAGGATTTCCCCTGTAATGAGGGATTATACCACACTTCCTGTGCACGATTATTAAAGCCATAAACTGAAACGACACAAAGTTCCTCTGAAAAGCAGAATAACTGTTGCGTAATAGAAACACTGAGAGAGATATTTTATTACTCCTCCACCAGCTAACATCTCATTGTGATCGCAGCTTAGAGGAAGCTTATTGAAATATGGTTTGGTTTCAGCTTTGCATAAACTCACCCAACAGTGCGTCGGCAGTAATTGTTTTCTGTATTGTTTTTAGGCTGTTGAATGATTTCTGATGTGGACTTAAAACCTGAGAGTATCATTTCTTGATTCATCAACATTGCCTGTTCGGCTAATTAACCGTAGCCCCCTCTGCTTGCCTGCACAATCCCCCCCCCCCCCCCCCCCCCCAGCTGGCTTTCTTAGCAATACAATGTTTGCGGAATGAATGCCGATGCTGCTCTAAAACCAGCCGTTCCAGGGACAAAGGAAAGAAATGCATTACATTTATAGATATAGCGCAGCGTGTTGTTGCATGGAGAATTACCTACAATAAACAGAAGTGCAGGCAGCAGAGGAAGAGATAAAGCGAGGAGGTGGAAAAAATAGAGGAATGTGCCCGCTGTTTGCAGATTTGTTGTGTGAAATTGCTGAGAATTATCTGGGCAGCCAGGAAGGTTTAGTGCTGTGTGAGGAATGCTAAGGTGTGCGACCCGGTGTGTAATTAACAGATAGAACTGGCGTTTCATTAAATGCATATGCAGTGTCATACATTCACTGTGCTCGTATTGATCGCGTGGACATCACCGCGCACCTCCCCACTCACAGGACTTCTGACACACTACATCCATCACGACACCTACCTCCACCGTATTTATAGAATTTTAATTAGCTCTGAGCTCAAGCCAAGATCATTAGCTATTCTCTATCTCTCTTTTTTTTTTTTTTTTTGGTTCCCCACCCAACCAGCAGCTATGAATGGTTTTCTCAGACAGAAGCACTGGGTACTTCTGTCAAGGACACCGCAAGAGGGGAGAGAAGGCGTGGGACAAAAGGTTTAAAATGACAATGAAAAATGGAAGCAGTGGAAGAAAAAAAAAAAACAGCTCAACATGTGGAATGCAGGCAGAAATGTCACCTTGGAATAATTTCAGTATGATTAAATGAGTAGCTCCAAACATTCCTCTGTGTTGACCGTGTCTGCATACAACTGAATCCCAAGTCGTTGGGTATATGACGTTAAAGTTTCTCCCACGTCCAAGACGAGATTGCAAAGTTTAACGTTCAAGCCCGACCAGTCAAAATCAAAGTTTTGGAAATGAGAGGCAACTTTTACGTTGTGTACGTGTTGCCAGAAATGCAACGCCCCTGTGTGTGTGTGCAGTACATGCCAACATCCAAAAGGTACACAGCTTTCAGAAATAAGCCCCCCCCCCCCCCCCCACACCCACCCCCCCATGCATGTAAACGTTTGTTGTGGAAAAATAAGGTGTAAAAGTTGCATTACCCTGCAGCATAAGCGAATAAACCTGAGCCTGTTGACAAGGCAACATTTAGCTGGAAACAGAGAAGTACATCCATTCCATTCTGAAGAAGCTTTGTATTTGCTTGCCTTTGTTTTCTAAATGATTTCCATATGTAACGATATGCAAAAGATTATTGAACACGTTGTAGTGTGCATGCCAGGGCAGTAGATGGCAGTGTAACTTCACAGAATCAGTATTACACAATTAGATCACAGCGCACTTCAGAAACTTAGCATTGGAGGAGAGGAAAGACAGTCTGCCATGTTTTTTTTTTTTTTTTGGCCACAGTATGCAGTCTGTGTTCGGGAACATAATAGGCACAAAATGGTGCGGCGAGGTCATTTTCAGGAGTTGCATTGTGCCCCTTTGCCCAAGAACAGTGTATTTTCAAAAGAGTGCGCTCCGGACTATTCGTTTAAAAGTGTGTGTTTTCAGGCCCTAAATACAACAAAAGGTTTATCGTCTTCGGGTGAAATCGTTGTTGTCCAAGCAGCCCTTGGAGAATGAAAGTGATCTTTTCCTTTCAACAGCTTAACAAGTTGTGGAGTTCTGCACTGCGTTTGTGTCAGAGAAAATCAATTTCAGGTCCAGGGACCTCTTCGGAGAATGACTCAGCTTATTACCCGACTCCGACGAATAGAAAATGCACGCACAGCAAATACATAAACTAGAAAAGCACTCAGAGAGAGCAGACCTCCGCCAAGCAGCTCATTCCCCTCCTAATTAGATTTACACCGTCCACACGGTGATCTGGATCATGATCAAAAGGTTCTAAATTGTTCTTGGTATCTTTATGCACCAACCATGAAAAGTAAAAGTGAATCGGAGTTGAAGTGTATTTTTAAATGATATTTGAATTTTAATATTAAAAGTAAAAACAATTTACTGACTTCATTCTGGATCAGATCCAGATGAAATTCTGTGGTGAGATACAGGTCCACACTCTACATGACTGTGCCAAATTCCATAAACATCGATCCATAATCAACCGAGTTATTGAGGAACAGATTTTGAAGCTCCATTGAATGCAATGTTAACAAAAATTTCAAAGTGATCCATAATCCGGGATCTAGTCTGGATCATCCCCAAAATGATCTGATGTGTTATCATAAGTATTGTCCTTGTGCTCATGTATAATACAACATCATATCATAAATCAAGGAATGGAATTTTTAAAATATACTCTTAATATTCCACATAAACGCCCACCCCAAAAAAGAAACGTTAAAAAGTGGATTTGACTCATCAGTCCACTCATTGCTGAAGTATTTGCTCACAGCAGGGTGGAGAGAGGCACTCTGCAGCAGCTCCCTGTAAATTCATCCTGACCTTGCGACTCATGCAGCTCCAGTCTGCTCGGAAACGGCATTCACACATAGGCAATGGCTCACAGGACAAACACACGATCACAACACCACTCGCTTATGGGTGACCTGATTAAGCCCGAGGGTAGGTGTAATTACATGCAACCTTCATCCGCCCTGCTCTCCATTGTTATGGCTACCTATACCACCTGTAAGGCCTGGTCCCTGTGTTCCCATGCTGAGGGATCAATGCACATGTGATTTCACAGAAAGGCAAAAGTAAAAATTATAAGTCTCTCATAAAGCTCTTAAGAGACACATTTAGGCTTTCATGCCACCTTAATATTCATGGAATTGTATATAAGATCACATTAGAACATCTCATTTGGTTTGACGATAGCGAGATGAATTATTAAGGTTGTCTTGTGTGTGTTTTTTTAGATGAGCAAGGAGAGATGACATTTAGATGAGAAGTGTGGCTATCGCAAGAATGGGACGTGCCCTTCTAAATTAGTGCGCTGGTATATTGAATTTGGGCATATAATATAAATGCAAAACCATGATTACAATTTTTAAAGCACATCTGTGTGCTCTGTGAGGGCTGAGAGCAGCAGAGCTACTGTACGAGGCTTTACCTCCCTTCTGCCGGCAGCAGCATTGGCCATCAGTTTCCAAGTTATTTATGGAAAGTCTTTTGCCTCATAAATATCCTCTCTGCAACTGGGAATAGGCGCAACGTTTTTCACCAAATAACCCCTCGAATTGTATTAATGGAAGCAGTTTCCACGGCAATGCTGATGATAAACGAGCTTTACCTCGCTGCAACTTTTATAATAAAAAAAAAAAAAAAACGGCTTTGCAAATATGGGAAACTGCTAAATCCTCCAGTTTTAGCATGAGATGCAGAGGAAAAAGTTAATTTTATGGGTAATGTGCGCATTTTGTTTTAACACAGATGCCGACGTGCTTTATCTCCTCCTCGTCGACTCCGCCGACTTGCCAGCGAAATTCTGAATTTATGTTGTGTGGACAACAAGCCTGCAGAACATCATTTACAGTTTTATTCTATTCTATTCTCGACTCCAGAGTGATGTCAAGCTAAAACATAATACACCAGCAATGTGGAAGAAACGTCCTCTCCAGCAATATGAACAAACAGTCAAGTATACTGTTTAAATTACCCATGTTTACAGATATAGTGTAAATGGTGGCTGGATGAATATATAAATAATTAAACTGCAACACCGCCATAAACGTCTCAGCCATAATACTAGAAAAGCACTCAGAGAGCACAAACCTCCACCAAGCAGCTCATTCCCCTCCTAATTGGATTTACGCCATCCGCATGGTGATCCGGATCATCATCAAAAGGTTCTAAATTGTTCTTGGTTGGTGTATAAAGACACCAACCATGAAAAGTAAAAATTAATCAGTTGATTTTTGAATCCGTAAATGGTGTTTTCAATGTTAAAATGTAATATTTTTTCCTGACTGGATCTAAATCAGATCCAGAAGTAATTCAGTGGTAATTACATAGACATCGGTCAAGAATCATCCGAGATATTTAGGAACAGATTTTGAATCTCCGATGACTGGAATGTTACCAAAACTTTCAACGTGATCCAGAGACCAGAATCTCTTCTGGATCATCACCAAAATTGTAATCATCTGTTCCTGGTAATAATCCCAACATATTCCTGAAGATTTCATCCAGATCCATCCATACCGGTCATTTTTTCAGTCATCTTCCTAACCGACAGACAAACTAATGGCAGCGATTACATACTGGTAACCTTCGCTTCGGCGGCGTATTTTGTCATGACCTCAATCCTTAAACATGGATTATTACTTGACTTAATCTCCACACCTATTAAGATATTCTAGATTTAAACAATGCAGAAGATCACAACTACGTTTTCACTTTTTACTCAACAAGAGAATTTACTACGTGTCTGTTTTTTTATGTCTTCAACCTTAGTTGTTTAATCCGCTTTTTAAAAAATACAAGTTGAATATCTCCTCCTCTTATCAATCTTTTGGCAGGACCGGCTCCATTAGTAGCGTCCATGAAAAAGAGTCAAAATCAGGGCTGTGAAAGCAATGAGGAAGGTGATGGAGCTCACTGATAAGGAATGTTATCAGACATGCTGTCATCTGCGGCTGCAATTTGCTGCTGGCGCTGTTGGTAATTAATTACAAGCACCTGCTAATACATTCATTTGATCGTAGAGTGACACACACACACACACACAGGAAGGATCAACCTCCCTACTGGTCAAGATGCATGGCGGCTCAGTCGATATGCACATATTAAATTAGAGACAGAATTTAATCTATGTGTTGAATAGGAAATAGGTTCACCAATAGTTCATTTGTGTGTGAGGAAATAAAGAAAGAAAGGGTAATGGATATTTTTATACATATTTCAAACAAAGCAGTAGAATTTAATAAAATAAAAAATAAAAGCGTGCAACTATTTATTCCACATCAGAGGAATATCTGATCAGTGTTTGATTTGACCTCTTGGTGGAGAGGATGGAAGGTCAGAGGAGAGGAATGACTGCCAAGCGTTCATCGATTTACCCTCCTCTGCCACTCCTTCACCGGGCAATGGATGGAGTGAATCCTGGGATGCTGGGGTCGCAATCAATGAAGGCAGATGAAGAATAAGACGTGGTTTTCATGGGTAGACAAACAGGATTGAAGGAGAAGGTGAAGAAACCTCGTCCATATTTAAAAGGAAAGACTAGTTTGAAGTTATATATGCAGACCCATCATCGCACACAGTGAGCCGGGGAGCTGCAGGGGAGGAGGTGAGCTTGTATGTAAAGCAACTAGTTCAAGGTTGCCCGCCTGCTGAATGAGGTGCGCGTTGCGAGCAGGTGTTGAAAAGGAAACATTATGGCAACATTGTGAAGGAGCATAAGACCCAAGGGCATGTTCAGACTGACAATGGCGGGCCGTGACACAACCTTCTGGCTCATTTCAATGAAAACAAATGACACTTTGGGCTTCAGGAAAAAAAACACACAAGGTCTGGGTGGAAAAGTTCCACTGCCCTGACACAAGGAAGCATTTCATGTCTGAGGCCGCGTCCGCACGTAGCAGGATATCTCCAAATATTTGGGTTTTTTTACAAACCTGGCTACGTGTGTACATGGCCTGAGTCGACCAATCAAATCAGGATTATGTTTTGATAGATTACTTTGTGGCATGAACACAAAATGGATAATTAACTGATGTGCCACAAGACTTTAAGTGTGGATTAGTCAGGTTAGCTGTGTGTCCAAATTCCAATATTTGTGCTAAGATAACCAAAGCTAACAAGCTGCGAGTAAAAACCTATATTCTTGATTGACAGGGGAATTGTATGCATTTCATAAAGGAGGAAGAATCATTTTAACTTCGAACATTTTCAGACTCAGTGTCTGAAAATTGGACAAGACCATCATAAGAAAGGATTTCTTTTTCCATTTGGTAAACTATTTTTGCAATCTTAAAATTAAACTCTGAATCTGGAATGGCAACTCTTTACTTCCAGCGACGCAAAATGAATGAGAGAAATTAGGAGAAGGATCCCTAATTGAGTAATAAAAAAAAGAACATAGAGAAATATGAGATGAAGAATTTTAAATTATATTAAGCTACATTGATATGACAGATTCCTAAGACCTGGATCCCTGAGAATGTCGAGAACAGTTGGAACACAGTTTCAGGGCCTTTTCTCTTTCCCGTGACGACGAGCTTCCGGCATCGTTAGCACGCTTGGGTCTAAAGACGTCTCTTGATGTTCCGAGACTCGCGGAATAACAAACATGCCGTCTTTGAACTGACACTTGTGATAGAATATTCTCAAGTCAACTCCTGGCTATAAAGTCAGGGTCAACTTTTCCCCAGTCATCCTCTTTTCTATCTGTCTTCACAGCCACTTACATTTCAGAGTCAGCTTTGGGCCTTTGGTCCAGTGTCAATGTAGACAGTACCCTCTGTTGGAATACAGCTCAATAGCAGCGCAGAGCCGGCGTGGCGATCCATCTTCATGTTCGTTAACATAATGCTGCCTTTTATTGATTTGTCGGGGAGCATTTCATTCTTCTTTAAGGACATCTCGAGCTGGATTGGGACTGGGTCCGTAATTTGGTTACGGACAATAGTGTATGTCCTAAATCCTCTTCTAGGAATTATGATTGATATTCATTTTAAGATGGCATAAAATGCTTACCAACCTAATGTTATTGGCGGATGCTTTGCTTTTGACTCTGGACCACGAGATGGATCCAGAGCACTGCGGCGTGCGCCTTTTTGTTTTTCCCCCTGTATCGATTAACACATTTACAAACTGAGTTAAATCAGCTCGACATTGAAATCTATCACTCACCCGCTGATTGCTTTGGAATGCAAGACAAGCACAGCCAATAAATTTGTCTGATACTACTTCATTTCAGCCAGCGCGGGGTTAAACCTCTGTTCTTTACAATGCTGATAGTCACATGCTGCTCCGTTTCCACCATCCGCTGGCTGCTGCCGCGTACCGAGCCTCGAGATGGGGCCGCGCTGATCCCTAGCCTGACAGCAAATCAATGAAATGTATTCCCTCAGCATCGGTGTTGGCGGATATAAAAATGTCTTTGGAGCTGCGTCTTACAACACGAAAGGGATCAACATGCAAGAGGTGTCGGTGCGGTTTAACTTCGCCACACTCCGGGTATAAATAAACAACAAAGCGGTCGCACGGCTTGACGAGAGATTTGCTACTGTGCATTATCGGATTTTTGTCTAACTCCTTAGATATATTTATTCAAAGATAACAAAGTGGCGCTCCTAAATGTCCTCTTACACATGCAGGGTGGCCATTTTCTTATGTATTTTATCTCACTTGCTGACAGAGATCCTCTGATTTGCAGTGCGGTTCTGCTTTGGGACCTACAAATACAGAAAGAAATGGTTTTGAAATAAACAGGTTTAGGTTTTGCTCAATAATCCTTGTTTGTTTTTGAATGTGTATACTCGTCTTCTAAAACTTTCCAACCATCCTCATCAATATGCTAAATTATGTTTGTTATGGACATCCAGCTCGGGGGGGAATGAGGGGGCCGAGATTTTTAGTTGCACGCTTTTGAATGTGCAGCTTCAACCTTTGGCTCGTCTTGTTTTGACACCTACAGTGTCATAACATTCCTTGAAGTCATGTGTGCAGTCGGGCCAATTAAATTTCTCGCTGCGGTTATCGGGACACAACCCCTGTCTGGGCCTGCATTTTGTAGTCTGCTGAGCTCTCTCTCTGCACCCAGCCAAGAGACTGGCAAGTGAGGCAAAAGCCGCAGCTCGCACAGAGGGGGGGTCTGATCTGCCTTCTAGATCTTCACTACAGGGGTTTCACACTGGGAGCCGGAGTAAGTCTTTATTTTGCAGGTCCCCTATTACAACCCACATCCGCATGAAAGTTGTCTCAACTCCTCGTGCGAGTGTTTATGTGCCAGGCACTCTGCCTCTCTTTTTTTCACACTCTTAACTCCCAAACCTTTTCTACCTCTCACTCCACTGATCCTTGCATGTTCAGCCATTAAATCCTTTGCAGTGGGTGAAAATGTGACAGGAAGATTTTGCAGAGGCCTCGCTTTGATTATCAAATCTTCAGAGAGAAGCACTTTGTAAGGTTTTTCTCTCTCTCTCTCTCTCTCCCTCTTCCTGTCAGATAAACGTAACGGGCCGCTGTGTTAATATGTGACGTTTTACGACAATCGGTGTGTCAGGCTCTCAATTAGGTAGAAACATTTTTTTTTTGTCGCCCTTCTTTAATCTTGTTTGCACCTGTTTTCCATTGCACGGATCATGCGGTGCTGCGGTTTTGCCGTACAATAGCAGCAGAAGCAATATCAAACTCGCGCCAGCAAGACAAGAGACAAGCTGTGAATTTCTCTCAGAGCCGCCTAACCCAGCGGTGTGCGTCTCAGCAGGATGAACGCTAATGAAGCGGAGTTCTATGATGTCCACATACGAGGTCCTACTGCTTCCTCGTGACCTTCAGCTGATTGCACATCATAACTTCCGTTAAGGAGAGATAAACACAAGCAGGTATCTCGACCACACCTCCCAATAGTCTTCGGCTGGGGTTCAGAGACGCAACCGTGGGGATGGGTGACCTCGGCGCTGTTCATTTGGCGCAGCGCCGAGTCTGCGGCTCTTCCTCAGCTAGTCACGGTCGACCCTCGATGACGAGGCTCAAGCTGGATGAAGGCCATGGCTTGGACAAGCCTTTACCGTTACAAGCCTTTTAAGATTAAACTCAATAGCTCAATACACACACAAAAAATGAAAAATGAATCAAATTGGAATTTCCAAACAATTTACCAGTAGCCTTTATCTTCTAACTTCGCCGGCCATGCTTCTATAAAGTGTGTCAGCAGTGTCCTTGTGCCCACCAAACCATTAAAAAAAAACTTCTGTTCAGTAATAAATCAATTATTTATTCCTCCTCTAATTCAAGGAGGAATAAAGATATTTATTCAGGAAACTTTTGCTAAGGTCAGTCCCTTAAATACAATAATAACTCGGATCATTTTTAGAAACCAGTAAATCCGATGAAAAACAAATATACAAAGAAAAACATCTACATCCCACAAATACCTAATTCATATCTATTTATCTGTCAATACTAAATCTTGATTTAAATGAAAGGGACGATTTAGCATTCATGCACACGTTTGTCACTTGAAGCCGTTCGACTGATTGAGGTCTCGCTGACACTTTGTGTCACTAAACACAATTCATTTTTACTTTTTCATTAATACGAATTACATAAAGATCTAACTATGTGTAAACGGCATGGACGTCAACCACCAGAATAAACCCAACACATGCAACAAACAATGTTCTTTTAACTCTTGCATTAATGTTGCACGATATGTCGCCACGTGGCAGCTCAGCACTACACGTGCACAACCACAGATTACTTATTTGCCATAAGATTATGAGATCATAAGATTTCTCTTAATACGCTTAGAGCTAATAGAATTTCTAGAAACGCTTATCATTTGAAACTAAACGTTTCCACTGTCGGTTACCTTGTGGTCACTTTAAAACCCCTCCTTTGAGTTGGGATTTTAACTGTTGCAAAGAATAAAAGATAACACCCCTTAAGAGACAATTAAACGTGCAACACATTAAAAGTGATGTTTTGAAATAAACTCTCCCACTTCTTCTCACCGGCCGCATTAAACGGTGGTCCTGAGGTCAGCTATCGTTGTCTTTAATGACCATGGAGGCGTAATGGAGAAGCCTGCTCCTGTGAGATAAGCAGGGGTGCACATAACTTTCTCAGAGTGTGTGGTACTCACCCCAGATCCAGCAAGGCCTTAACAAGTCTTCTTCGGCTCCGGGCCTCACGCTGGTTGCCATTTTCTTTGTCGGTGGCGAAACGCCAAAGAAGCTGCTCAATGTCTGCTGTTTTCTCACCATCTTGCATCTTTGCATGAAACCCGGGAGAGTATCGTTTGTCAATACAATCACACTCTTTTATTCTGGAAAGAGGAAGTGTGGTCCTCCGTTTCTGACTTTACCTTCCTGTTTGCGCGGTCACGTCGAGTGATAATGACCTTCTCATTTGATAAGAGTGATATTAGTCCCGCCTTACGAGCCACAGACTCGTTCTTGGAGGGGGAGGGGGGGGGGGTATGTCTATACCTTTGAGTTATTGTATTTACTTAATGTGAGTCTGAGGTTGCGGGCGTAATTGTGTAGTTGCTAAGCAAACTGTCAGGTACGCACATGCGCGCAGCCGGCGTTACGCGCTCCAGATTTCTGCCGCGCATGCGCGCCTGTGTGCCAGTAATGCGCACCCCTGGAGATAAGTGCCATACTGAAGGTGGCATCAGAGCATGTGATAACCGCACAGTCTGGCACATGCCATGTGAAAGCATGGAGCTTGTCACGTCGCCTCACTGGAACTGACTTCACAGCTTAATTAAAGTGATTTCAGGTGTTTGGTTACACACGTGACCACGTGACAGACAGGGAAGAGGCGTCTTGACTGTAATCAGCCACCTTCTTCAAACGCCGCCCCCACCTGCGGTCGATTTAAAAACCAGACGGGGTAAGTGTGACACCTAGCGGCGCTGGTGGGAACAGCGGCCTTCTTATTCTGCCATCCTCGGGTGAGGAAATAAAATACAAAGGAATCACACGCGAGTCGTGACGCGAGGATAATCTCAAACAGCGCACCGCTGCTCTTGCTCTCATTGCAACATCAAAGTAATTTGAATCCGGTCGACTTGCTCGCAGAAACACACATTCTCTGATTAAATTATTCACAAACCAGCCTCAGTTCTAAATATACATGGTCTGATTTAGGCTCCCACCCAGAATACACCATGAATAAATCACTCTGCCGTGCGCATCGATAGCAACTACAATGTTGAGCGCGTCCTAAAGCCGGAGTCGGCAGGCGGACTGAAGACTTTCTGCCCCCCCCGCATCCTTGGCAGCTTGAAGGCACCAATCTATATTGAACTCCGATGGCGCCGAGTGTCCTCAGATTGCGTGGCGGAGGGTGGAAACACCCTGTCTGGAGAGATTGTTTTCACAGTATGCAGAGAGCTAATTACGGGAAATAAATTAATTTCACGCTTTCTGCTTTAGAATTAATTACAATCTTTGCAAATGTGGTTGGAAGCGATGGCTCAAGCAGCGCTGATAAGGGCGGACGCACAACGGGGGGGTCGAATTCTAAGGCTTATCAGGGCCATCAACTTGCATAAGGATGCACTTGATGATCCGCGTATAGGAATGATCTAAAGCTTGTTGTTTTTTGTTTAAATTGAACCCCCGAGGCGTTTGCTTTTACGCAGCTCCACTGGACTGCACGCGCATCAGGCCCACGCTTCTTTCCGCACTATTCGGGCACGTTTCGGGATGAGAGAGGTGGCAGAGGGTCCGCTGGAGTGATCTTAACACCTACTCGCCAACTCCTTCGCATTTCACGCGGATTGTAATCACTTATAAATAAATCGTTGTGTTCGTCAGGAGGTGTGGAAAGGACAACGGGGCGTGAACTCTGGCGCGCAACACTTGGACTTGGCCCTTGTAGTAAATGTGACATTCGCCATACAAACTGTGAAACCAATAGATCAGGAATGTTTTCCGAGGAATTTGAATTTGCAACTTTTCTAGAAAGGAAGGCTGAGAGAGATGAAAATGATTATTTTAATGATTTCGAGTTAAGTGGCTTTTCAAGATGCTTCTAATTGGCCCCAGTGGGATTTGGAAAACCTCGATGTAACCCCCCCTTGTTATCTGGCGGATCTATTTGTTTTAAACATGTTATCAATAAATGATCGTTACAGTGACTTTGATTATAGAGCCTATCATGAATATGTTCATGTAAGATAGAAAATAGTATGTATTTTACAGGAAAACACAAGGAAAGGAAAGGGTTAATGGTGCTACCTTTATCTGCAGAGGCCTGCGGGGTAAATATTAGCCAGTTCACATTGTGCCGCACCCAGTAAATCATTCACCAGAGAACAATGAGCAGTTTCTGCTTTAATATTCTGTTTTACCATCTGGTAAAGAACAAAGAAAAAACCACAAAGCTTTATTTTACATCATACAAGTCAGTGTGTATACAAAATGATACTGCTCAAGCCTTCAGGTCTTCAACAACTGTAAAATGTTGTAGTTGTGTTAATCACACATTATAATGCATCTCCTTTATATTAAACTCAGACTAAGATGGGGGAAAAAGGGATTAATAAAGTTCTCTCTATCTAACTATAGGCCACACATGTTTGCACACATAATCCCTGCATGACTAGTTACCGTGGAAATCCAGCACTAAGCATTATTGTCTGATACTGATAAGGAGCTGTTAGCGTGCGCTTTGAAGCAAATATTTTCATGTCGAATAATTAGAAAAAAGCCTGTTTCATTTAGGCACGTTTTATTTGTCTTTTTTGTTTTATTTGTATCAAAACTAACATTTTAAATCAGCATCACAACTGCGTCATTCCGTGTGAATAAAAACAACCAACAACAATGACCACAAAAAAAAAAAAAAAACTAAATTATTAGCTACTGATAGAAAACCCCACAACAGTATGTTTAACACAGCTACCACTATGAGCCTGCACAACCATTCCCCTGCCACCCTCCACGTGGATAAGGGGGTGAAAGCCAATACTATAAAGGCAAACGACAAACATGATGTAACACAGACTGATTGAAGCTGCAGTTTCAGTGCAAAAATATGTTTTATCCAAAAAGAAGCAAAGAAGATCAAATGGGGAAAAAAAAAAACAGCAGTACCCAAGCAGTGCAACAACGCTTGCTTGTTCTATTTGTCATTCATGTTCAGGGGCATGCCAAGCATTCCGATCCGAGGGCCCCTCAACTTCCTGTACAGTGGAAAGGAAAAACAATTCAACGGCATTCTTCCCGAGCTTCATTGTTCATGTCTTTTTGCAGACCTCTCCTAGAGTTTTGAACTTCGGGCCAAGCGTGTTTAGGAAGTCGAGATTGTCGCTATCGCCGTGGTTACTGCAGCATCCGATGGAGCCAGCTGCGGAGCCCACCCCCTCAAACTTGTAGCCGTGGATGATGTCATCGGCATACCGCTCGTCCTCGGTCCCCAGCGAGACCAGCTTCTGCAAGACAGAGTGGAAGGATCAGGAAGAGTGTAATTATCGGATTTGGGCTTAGCCTGAGCTACAGGGTGGGGGGGGGGGGGATACCGCACCGTGTGATAACAGGAGTCTGCTCCGGATATGACAGGCGGTCAGATATTACACAGACAACAAACACCGCGCCCGCAAGTCGGATAAGTAATATTTCTCACAAAGAAGCCGAGAAATATTAAAGTTTACAAAAGGATTCTATCAAACCTTAGAGGGAAAGGCTCGGATTACACGCGAGAGTGACCCAAGATAACAAAGACATTTATTAATTCTGGGAAACTTTCCTCCTTTTTTTTCCCCACTATCAGACACTTTTTTTTTATTGCTCTACATACATTAAGAATCTCAACATTACCTGCTGTAGATAGCGGCCATTTGTTTGCCAGCGGTGATGGAAACCCGAGTTCTGGGCGAGGTACCTGCTGTCAAAGTCCAAACCACTGCCAACGAGCTGGCCTCCATTAAACTGCTGAGTGTCAAACTGGTTGGAATAGTAATCTTGCATGTTGTTTGTGACGAAGCCAGGCTGGTACACCCCATCGTCTATGACTCCCATTGCGTTGGAGCTCTTGTTCCCCTGCCATCCAGTGTTCACCATGGAACCCTTGAAGGAGTCCTTCACTCCTGAACCCAACCCGAGAGTGGGAACAATGATGAGACTTGAATCCTGAAAAACGACAACAACAAACAAAACAACAAAAGTCAAACAACAACAAGTACTGAGGCAGGGTTGTCTTTTAGGGGGCAGGAGCCCAGGCCATGCTTCCATATACTCGTGTCCTCACCACTGCTTCCCCCGGGGCCTCGGTGTTTGATTTGAGCAGGATTCCACCGCTGTCGGCCACATCGTCAAACTGCATCTTCTCTCTCTTCGTCACGCAGAAGAAGATGAGGAGTAAGGCTAAACAAAAGCACAAGCATACGTTTCACTCAGCGTGGGCGTCACAATGACCATCAACACACTTTGAAACACCGCTTTAAACGTGTCGTCGCTCTTTACCACACGCTAGATGAAATAATTCATCAATAGACCTTCTGAATTTCTACCAATCCTTTTGAGCTTTTTACACACGCCTGCGCACAAAATCCCTTTTTTCGGTACCGGCACACACTGAAGCCTACGTAATTCTGCTGGCGGAGGACTCACCGAGCAGGAGGAGGAGGGCCAGAGGCAGCAGCATCGCCAGTAAAGCCAGGGGCCCCAGTGAGGATGAGCTGTCTTTGGCTAAGCACGCGCCATTCCTGCACTCGCAGACCTTTACTTTCACGCTCTGCTTTTCACCAAATCCCTGCAGATCCTTCACATCAATAGGAACTTCGTATATCCCATTGTGAAGGTCTTTGACATGCGTCAAGGTGGCTGCCGTGTCTAGGGAGAAACATTTAAGGGATGAAGACTTCTCCAAGAAAACACCTCCAACCGTCAGTAAAATGTTGGGACAAGTCAGAGCGACTGCTGATCAGGACGTTCGTAAGAAACACTGGGAATGTACTGTAGATTGCATTATTAAAACGGCACTCAATAAACTTTAACACGCAAAACAAAGTAAACATTAAAACATGCATGAAGCATTATCATTCAATAATAGTTGATCAGAAAGAAGTATGATTACCGTGTTCACATTAGGAGCAACCCATAGCTCTTTAGTGAAACCCCATTTGTCCACCAGGGGGAAGACGTTTACCTTTCACCTATAAAATCTCCATTTAATTCTTTATGATTTTAAATCGTCATCAAAATGTCTCGTATTTAACCTTCATTTGAACTTAATTCCCTATATTATACTGCTATTTGATTTTTAAAGCTCGATTACAATTTAATTCTAGAGCTGAAAATCACCAAGTTACTATTTAATAGTACAATTTTTAAAGTGGAATTTACATTTTCATGTGTTGTTTTCCTGCTTTTACCAAATAATTTCAATTATTTATTTTTTTCTCTACAGTTAATACTAGCAAAAAAATTTAAAAATAATTATCTAATAAGCTGTAAACAAATGATGTTGTGCATGCCTGTTTTCCTTGCTTCACTGCTTTCACAAAGAAAAATGGCTTTTAAAGATTGTACATGGTTAAACCAAGTTTAAACATGTTTCCACTAACACACACACACACACACACAGTCCCGTGACAGGATGCATGCTGCGAGTAACTTTATGTATTTATCTGAACGTGTTTAACTCTGATCACATGGGTCCACCTACCGTTATACTTTGTCACGGCCCATTTTCCATCATGATCCTGTGGTAAACTGAAGATGAAGGGAGAAGAGAATGGGCTCTGGTCATTGTCTTCAGCTACGACCAGCACGGAGCCCGCGTCCTCACACAGCACCAGCTCACTGGTGGGGAGCTTTGGCATGTTGTCGTTGACGTCCTCCACCACAATGATCACTGTCCCTGTTCCTGACTTGGAGCCTGAAAACACATCAGCAGTTCATGAGTATAGGGGTTGGTCAGTAAAGAGTTACTAGCGATAAAATGATCATTACATCAGATCAAATGCGTGATTATATTGTAGTTAATCTGGCTTGGATTTTTTTTATTAAATTTTTTACTATGAGAAACAGATCTGTGGTTTCTTTTAATAAAGGGATTCATATAATGACTGACATCAATTATATTAATAATGCCAATCACAGCCTGCAATACCCCAATATAACCAGCAGGGGCATCACTCTCAATAAGTCTGGACTAAAAATATTCAAATCAATGTGATTTAAGTATACAGCAGCTTATCCCAAAGCAGCTTTTTAGTTTTAATTAAAAAAAAACAATGTTCAATGTTCAAAACAATAGGTTTCATTGAAAGCTATGATTCTACAGCCGGTGCCGTAATTCAACAAGAGCAACCATTAACTAATGATGCAAAAGCACAAGATAAAAAATAATGTACACATGAGGGTTTCAGTTTGTGCTTCATTCACAGTTTCATAGACAATTTTCAAATGTGCTCAGGTCGTCTTCAACGTCATCATCTCGCTATTCAAACTGCTCCAGGCAACGCACTCCACCCGTCCACGCCCTCGTGCAGATTTTCACACGATCGGGGTGTCGCAACAGCCTCAACTATGTCACGTGCAAAAGTGTTTGCGCAGATAATCTTAAAACGACTTCCTCTTTTGTCGACATCGTTGTCTAGAAATGACATCTTTTTTTGGCATTAGTGTGATTTGAAAGGAAGCATCCATGTGTACTTTTAAAATAATCCCCAAAATTCCCAGATTAGACCAAGTCTGTATAGATTAATAGGTTAAATCATCATGTTATATAACGACCGCGTGTCCACTGAAAAAGCTTTCAACAGACACCGACATGTTCAGACTTCATGCAAATTGATGCAAATATTTTGCATGTAAAAATCTCGCTCAACAGTATTTAGTGACTATATTTCAATATGATTTTTTTTTTTAACATGGTTCCTGAAACACTGTAAAAACTCCCTTATCAAGACAGAGGATGCCTTCAACAACCGTCACCTGTCAACAGGTGTTCACATGTGAGACAGAGGCGGGGCATATCTGACTGTTGAGTTCAGACAGATACTGGTGAGGGTGGAGCAGGCGAACGCATTAAACTCCGGCTGGGGCCACGCCGCATCCCAAAGGCCTTACGATTACAGACGAGTCATCTGTGATGAGTCAACATGTAGACGAGACACTTTCTCATACCGCAGATCTCCAAGTAACCACATGCTGGATAGTTGCCAAACTAAGTGGATACTGGCCTGAGAGACGAGTTATACAGCTGTGTGCCCCCCCCCCGAGGACGCCTTACCCGGGCGCTAAAGACGTAAAAAAGATGCAGCCTTTAAATGCTACTTACTAGCATCGACAGCCTTCATGGTGACGTTGTAAGTACCGTCGTGTACCAAATGTGACTCTCTGTCGATTGTGTTTGCGACCCTCAGCTCGCCGGTGTTTTTATCCACGTTGACCCAGGAGGCCGGGTCGGTGACCTTGTAATACCTGAGAGACAGTGGGGGGGGGGGGGGTATTTGTGTATTAGGCACACATTCATCGACTGAGCAGTCAAAGTCTGCCCTCCAGTGTTTCATTTCTTTTACGAGACACAGGAAGTGAGGCGGCTCACGTGATGCCTTTGCTGCTCTTGGTCTCAGGATCCACAGCCGTGTAGGTTCCGATCAGCGTGCCGTTGGGCGTGTTCTCTTTGACGTTGAAGTGGACAATCGGAGCTGTGAATTCCGGCCCCTCGTCAACGTTGGAGACAGCGATAGCCACAGGGATCTTTTGCCACTGGGCCTTGGTGCCTTGTAGCTCAGCCACATTACGTGCCGTGATCTCAAGATCCATGTTTTTGGTTTTCTCATAATTAAGGGGCTAGAAAAACAAAGGATATGCAGCTGAATACAAATCTGCCGTGGACATCTGTCCTCAAACGCTGTCTCACCAGTCTCACTCACTTTTGTGAGATACAAGAGGCCGTCGTTTGTGTTGGGATCAGTGTCAATTCTGAAGTTTCCGTTTTCATCCCCTTTACTGATGATGAATTTGGAAATCCAGTTTGGTGTGTTTATTAGGTCTCTGTCTTCGACAGGAATTCGGAGGACAAGTTTGTCAGCTTCATTCTCTTGGACATTAGCTTCATACTAGACAAAGCAAAAAAAGCAAAAACAAATAGCCAGCGAGACAGATATGTTGAAATAAATGTGTAAAAACGACCTGAGATCAAATTCACACGCATAAAAAAAAATATCGTTGCAAAATTATTCACATTTGGTTTGGTGGCGTTTGCTCGCTGAACACTCACCAGGGCTTTTGTGAAGGTCGGCGGGTTGTCGTTGATGTCCTCCAGAGCAATGGTTGCCGTTCCCGTGTTGGACAGACCAGTTACTGCTCCATCCATGTCTCTAATTTGAACCGTCACCATGTACTTGTCTTTTACCTGAGATAAAAGTAACAAAATGGTATGACAAAAATGTAAATAACATGTAAAAAATGAGGTAGAGACCAAAACCGGGTGAGTCGTCAATGCACCGGTGAGCGTCCTCACCTCTCGGTCCAGGGAGTCGGTGACTGTGGTGATGACGCCTGTTTCTGAGTTTATGGAAAACACGTCTAACCCATCCAAGAGCGTATACCTGATCTTCACATGCAGGGTTCCTTCCTGGTCTCTGTCTGTAGCATTCACCTTCCCTACCACTGTACCTGCAGGGGGAAAGTCAACCCAGAGTCGTTTCTGTTTCTGCTGGAGGTCAGCCAGCAGGCGCTCGAGACACACAAATGCTGCTTTCAAAAGGTTCGATTGGGATCAACAGAAACCAAACGTGTGCAGATTTGCAAGACCGTGAAGAAAACTGCACACAGAATGGGGTGTGGATTGAGTCCAGACAGATCGTATTATGACACCTCCCATACTTTTAATTTCCCTATGCTAATTTGAAATCCACATTTCAGCAGGGTTAGTTATGCTGGTATAAATGAAGTTCACCAGTCTGATCAGAATAAACGTGCATATACTGCATTTACATTTACTAGAAGGTGGAAGAATCCTCAGCGTTTGCTTTAGAACCACCTCACACAGAAACATTCAACACTCACACAGAAACATTCCTCCGCTCGGTCTTCTTCCTCTTTGTCTCATTTTGGAAGCATTTGTTTGCCTCATAGAGTTCTAATTTATTATTTTTTTGGTCGCTCACCCGCGTCGCTTTGCTCAAACGTAGTGATCTGCAGCGAGCCTTTGAATGTCGGCGCGTTGTCGTTCACGTCATCGACGATTACGACGATGGGCAATGAATCGTCCGTCTTTGCATTTGTCCTTTTGTCGTAAACGTTTGTTATAAGCTGTGCAAAAGGAAAATATTGTTAGCCAAGGTTTAAGACGCTCGAATAGGAAAACGATTGTAACACTTTTGACTTGGCTTAAATTGCATTACAGAAATTGGCAAATTGAACATCTTTTGAGATCAAACGTGAAAAGGAGGATTTTTTTTCCGGTGCTTTATTGCATTTATGGAACAAATAATAAATCCAGGAAATACTTATCAAATACATTTTTAGGCGAAAATGCTTTAGGGTTGCAGACTCACTGTAAATGATGGAAACTCCTCCCGATCAACTGTTTTGTGCACAGTTAGCATCCCAGTGTCCCGGTTGAGGCTAAACACTCCGACTGGGTGCTGATCAACACCAGGTCCACTGAAGGTGTAGTAGACATCGTGTTTGGCTGCCGAGTCTGACGTGAGCTAAATATTTACAAGCAAAGACAGACACAGATTCGTTATTCAGGAGCCATCTAGTAGTCATGGAAACGTTTTGTGTCTTCCTTCGGGTCATGATACCTAAAAAAAAAAAAGTCAGGAGTTCAAATCCCCTCGGGCAGATTGTAACAGGTAATCGTCCGAGTCTAGCGAGGCACCACAGTTATTCATCATTGCATGAATGGCATTTATAGGCGTGTCTGGGCGTGAGAGCTATTTACACTTCAGCAAAGGGAAAGGAAGAAAAGAAAAGCGTTCATTATTTAACTGTGTATGCATTATTACCTTAAATACACCACAACGCAAAAAAAAAAAAGACTTTCAAGTACCTCTTCAATGTCTCTTGGATAAGGTCCCCGGTCATTCTCTAAAATGTTAAAGGGAGGGGGGCTCCATCGTCTCTTGAAGCGCTTCAAGATGCCTTCGTTTGTCTTCTGCCACATTGGGAACAACACAAAGAGAAATCCATTCACATTCCGGCTTGTGAAGACGCGCTGTGTCAGGAGGACGGACCGCGCGCATGCGTGTTACCTGTTTCCCCTGCACAGGTGCGCGGATAAGGCGAACTTCCACACGTTTCACTCCAATGGCGCCCTCGACGCGCACGGAAAATGTCCGCCCTGCTGCTCCCACGGCCACGGCAGCCAACGCGATTATTCCCCCATTAGCAGTCATTTTAAACGCAGGGTCCTCCGAACGGAGACGCACTGAACTCATGTCACAGGCGTCAAATTCAACTGAAACCCAACAGCAGAGGGAAACATCAAAAGTGAGAGTGGACACAGATCAAACAATATTCAATACAGAAATACTCATTTGAGTACCTTTTCCGACTTGGTATCCAGCAGCAACTGCTGCCGGCGGCACATAGACGTCTATAAAGGTCGGAACTTCACACGACTCCACGCAGGACAGGAACTGGGGCGGAACGTGGATGATTTGAAACATCCATATTGATCCAAATAAAAGCGTGAATGCACATCGATGCTTTACTGGAAGATTGCGCTGTAGCGTCGCACCAGTTTCGACATGAACTCGCGTATTTACGCACAGAGGAATTTTCACACACACACACAAAAGGAAAAACTCACCAAGAGGCAGACGGAGAAAATGAAATCCTTAGCCATTTTTTTTTTTGTTAGAACAGTGGACTTTGTCCGACGAAGTTTGATCGACTGGAGAAACACAGAAGTCAACGGAAGCTCCAACGCAGCAGCAGCCGGTCTGCTCCGCGCACTTGTTCCCTGTGCGGACGCGCTCTTCGGGTTTCTGTCGCTGCGGACGCGCCTTGACAAACCGCCCCGCCCCGCCCCGGTAGGATCGGTAGGCGAAGCACCTTGGAACTGCTCCGAGTGTCCTGTTCCCGTGTGCGCAAACACGTCAACTCCCACAAAGTTCGATGTTTAGTTTAGTTTTTTTTATTTTTTTATCTGCCAGCAGGGGGAAACATTGCCTGAATAGTGATCCAATTTATTTATACTCAACTGGGACATCAAATATAAGACATCAAAACAGAGGGAAGACGCCGTACGGGACCCAAAATGGCTGTAAAACAACCTATATATAGGAGGGCTGATTTTGTTCTCCTGCCGAGGAGAAGTCTTGGTTGCTTCATCGTCTCTTTGTTTTTTTAGGACTGTGCAGAATTTTTGCACATAATATTAACCCCCTGGTTGCTGCTCAGTCCTTCTTCAGTTCCACTGAAGCATTCAAGGGTGAGAGAAACAGAAACGGGCTCCTCGTTTAACGCCGCAGGAATGCGTGCTGATAGGATCCTGGTGTGTGTGTGTGTGTGGGGGGGGGCTCTCTTCCCACAGCAAAGAGCACTATCTCCATAAACCGCTGATAAAACAAAGTCAGAGCCAGCAATGCTGGGGCTGTGTCCTCTAAAGCATGTCCTACTTGTATAATAAAAAAAAAAGGTGCACTGGGAAGTCACACTGTGTGTGTGTGGGGGAAAGGTGAGGGGAAATGTCAGGAAGACTAGCAAGTTGTGGGTGTGGATATAATGAAAGGGCTCGGGGCTGAGATTCTGAGGAGTAAATGGAACGCAGACTCAGCAAAAATACCATTCTGTCTCTCCCAGAATAAAACAGCAGGAGAATAAATAGCTGTTCCACTGTAACGCTGGAAGCAGAGAGGAGGACAGAAACATGTTTTTTGCCAACTTACTGCCACTGCAAGTATAGTTTCTCTCCCACAAGAATACACAATAGAATGCAGGGCCTGACATTCTTGAGGAAGTCTCCGGAGCGATGAGGGCCACCGGCATCGTGCGTCATCGTCACGCCTGTCGCTGAAACAAACTCAGGACGCTTACGTCAGGACGAGACAACAGATGTTCTGACAGCGCCTTTGTCAGGTGTTCCCAGCAGGTAGCTTTTGTTGTTTAGTTTATAAAAGTGTTGTGAGTCACATCCCTGAGGTAAGAAACTTTGTGTCCGCATTAAAATTACACTCTCCGAAGTCTACGCTCCCAAAGAGGGAGTGCCGGAGGGAGGCCGGCCGGGCGGGGCACAGGAGTCGTGTGCAAGGGTTCGTATTTGGGTGAGACAAGTTGCTGACTGGTGTTTGTTCAAGAATGATGTGACTAATATCTACGTGATTATTAAGGTACAATTTCTACCACTGCACATAAATAAAGAGTTTTACTACCCTGACACCCCTTGACAACAACGTTATCTGACATCATACTAACAAAGCAGCCAACAACATAAAAACATCCTTCGGTTCTTCGTTTAAGGAAGGTGCTGGGAAGTATAACTAGCTATAGCACTCAGTTCAAAGTTATTAAATCAAGACTAGTAAGTCTGCCTAATATAATATTCTGACCAATGAAGCACACCAGTATAACCGCATGTATGTCTGTCAGGATATCCAGCAAACCAGAAAAGAAAGATTCGGTCAAACTGGACAGACCTACGACACATCTTGTTTCTTCAGCAGACTCACTTTTCTGCATTCTAACAAGCACACACCTCTTAATTCTTCTTTTTTTAAATTGTCGTAGGACTTCAAAAGTTTCAATTTCAATCCGATCCACGCCAAACGAAACATTCTGAGATCTCAATGGAGTTTTAAGGTCCAACTCTCAACCCGAGACGAGTGTGTGACGCCGTCTTCAGACCTGCAACTCACGCAAGCGTCATATCGCAGAAACCAGCCGTTTGGCTTTTGTTCCTCAATTTTCTGTTTGTTGCTGCTTGCATTGATTAATCACAAAGCAGTCACTGTCAAATATTTAATAGCAGATGACTCAAGGTTTCCCGCAAAATGTGAGACAGCTGCCTTTCAGGTGACTTGGCAGTGAAGTTTGTAGCGTGCGTCACTGCAAACAGGAGAATATTCCTTCATTAACCCTGCTGCTTCTATGCGTTGTCCCTGATAAAGCAATGAACAGATATAATATAGAAGAATTCTAAGTAATTAATTATGGTATAATCTGCTGAGATTAAACTATTCACTGATTTCTCTCCCACGCACCACTGGACTCCAGGAGAGAAGGTAATTTAGCAGCACAAACTTTCACTGAGATGTAGCTTCACCCCCCCCCTCACCTGAATGTGCACTGACACACACACACACACACACACACACACACAGTTTGCAGTTGAATGATTATGGGTGGGGGATCCAGAGACAGAGGTGCACCACTTGGGAATTTCACAGGCACGGGTCAAGTTTTACAGACGAGTGAGAACGTAGGTGGAAAATGACGACAAGACAATTTAAACTGAATAATTGAATAATAGATTTCACCAGAGGTGTCGCCAGACCCACTTTACGGAGGTGCATTCACCACTGTTGATCTGCTGGGTTCCTGTATGAAATGATGATGATGGTGATTAATGGGTGGGGGGGCTATCACTGCCCGAGTGGCGCTTTCTTTTCAGCAACGTCCCTGGATTTGATCCCCGTACTGTGAAGTCCGAGAAGGATTTCTATTCTATTTATTGTTTGACATCTATAAACCCCCTAACTCATAAAACGGTACTGACACACGACCACCCCAGCTTCTTGGTTCTGGTTCCGACCCAATCTGTTTGTCTCTCCTTCTCTCCAGCCTAGAAACAAGCAGGCTGCGCTGAAACATTACGCAGCAATGAAATGCGGACGCGCCACCTCCTCCTCCTCCTCCTCCTCCTCCTCCTCCCTTCACCGCCTGTTATCAGGAGTAGCCGGTGAGAAACCAAACGGAGAGAAGAACCGCCTATCGCTGAAAAAAAAAGAAAAAGAAAAAGAACTGGCCGCACCTCCGAGGGTCAAAGTCTGAACGAAACCGACGGAGGACCGGGCGAGACGGAGAAAAGTTGACGCTCCGGAAGGAGGACTAAGAAGTTAACAAGTCTGTTTTTTTTTTCCAAAACAATGGCTCCACTGCTGAAATGCTGCGTCTTTACGCTTCTGGCGTTCTTCTTCGCGGTAGGTTTAAAACGATTTTGCTCCTGGATTCACATTTAATTAAGAGCTATACAATGAACTGATCGCAAACACAGGTGTGGCTGTCCTGTGGCGAACTTTCCTAAAGCGCGATTTAAACTAAAGCAGAGAGTCCGTGCGCAGTTTCCGCGTCATGGCAACGGATCGTATATTTCTTTATTTCCTCTCCAGCAGTGGGATCTTTCCCCCTAAAACACAGGGGGGAGGGGGGGGGGGGGGTAGAGCCGTTAAAGGTCAAATCAAGTGTCTCCCAATTTTATTAAAAATGTTTAAAGGCTTTTATCTAAAGAGACTTTTCTTCTTTTCAAAGGAAAAATAAGAAGAGAATAAACGTATTGTTTTCTTTTATTTCCTTTCTTCTTATTGACATCATTATTGACATCAAACAAAAACATTCCGTAGGTTACACATGTATTTAATTTAATTTAATTAATTTATTTATTTTTTTACTGTGTGTAGCTACCATATAATTTATACATGAGCTGCATGAGGGACGATCTAGTATTTCCTCTCTCTGGTTTTTTACCTGCAGCTCGTTCCAGTGTGGGCTGGAGGAAGTCAAGCGGTGCTGCAGAGGCAGAAGAGAGAATGGATCTCTGCTCCCAGACAGCTGAAGGAGAACCACGATTACACGGGCTTGAGGAGTATTGCGAGGGTGTGTCATTTTTCTTTTGTTAAAAGCAAATATTCCCACTCTTCAGAATTATAAAAGAGCAGCCTGTGTAATATAATTTGCACCATTCTCAAGGTAATTGTTCCCACCTCACAGGTTATCCTCCAAATCCCTCAAGCCGTTCATGAATGCATCTTTTCTGAATCATCTCAGTATCGAGACTCAATCGCCAGAATATTATCTGGATTAATTTCTCATCTTGATATTGTATTTGGCTGCTGCTGCTGTAACATTAACATAGACACGTGTGTGATTGCTTTAGTCCCCAAAAAGATTTTTCAAGAAATTAAGTGCATTGCTTTAAAACAAAACTCTCCATGTAAATAAGTCACATTAAACTTTTCCTTACATTTTCACTGATTTTGTTTTTCAGATTCGCTCTGATAAGGAGAACTTTACGAAAATATACTACGAAATCTTTGGGCCTGGTGTTGAGCAGCCGCCTGTGCGTACATTTGGTGTCGAACCGGATACCGGCTTTGTGAAGATCTACCGCGTTCTTGACCGAGAAAATATCCCCTTCTATCATGTAGGATGGCTTACGTAAAATCTGAAGCATTGTTTTTAAGATTCACAGTGAGGAAGCGTTAAATTAGAAGCCACATCTCTCTTTTGCAGTTGATTGGTAAAGCAAAATATCCCGACGGAACCATGGCAGAAAAGGATATTGACCTCAAAATTACTGTTCTGGACGAGAATGACTGTCCGCCGATCATTACGGCAAACCAGGTCGGCTCTGTCAGCGAGTCGAGTGCAGAAGGTATTGTGAGGCATCTATTAGAAGTGTATGTGAGGTAGCAAAAAATAGTTTTGACCTGATGTATTTCATGAGTGTTGCTCATATCTAGGTACCACTGTAATGAGAGTCATTGCTACTGACGCTGATCAGGAGAACACGGCCCACACCAAGATCAGATACAGCCTTGTGGAGCAGGGGAGCTCGGCAGGGAGGTTCTTCATCAACTCTCAGACCGGAGATGTCATGGTTCTGCAGAACACGCTAGACAGGGAGGTGAGTCACTGTCCTGGATCTCTTCACCTGTCAGCTAATGCAACAGAGCTGTTGATCTGTAAATCTTTCACCATTAACATACTCTAATGATACCTGTCAGTGAGAATATAAATATATATATATGTAACTTTTTTATTGCATATATAATTTATAATTTATTATTATTATTTATTGTTTATTATTATATTGCAATCTAAAAATGAGAACATATTGATCAATTTACCATCTCATCTATTTTCTTTAGAGACAAGATTCATATAAGTTGATGATAAAAGCATCAGACCTTGATGGGCGTGCGGGAGGAAACACCGGAAGCGGAGAAGTTGAAATCAAAATCCTGGACATAAATGACAATATTCCGACTCTGGAAAGAGACTCGGTGGGTGAGAGACACAGTTGAGACCTTCATGGCTTGTGTGATTGCGTTTGACTGAATTTCTCAAGCCACTGTTGCTGCTTTGCTTTGGCAGTATGAAGGCAGTGTGGAAGAGAACACCATCAACACGGAGGTGATGAGGATCAAAGCTCTTGACATGGATCTGATTAACACTGACAACTGGCTCGCTGTCTTTGACATCGTCTCCGGGAATGAGGCTGGGTATTTCAGCATCTCCACTGATGCTAAAACCAATGAGGGAGTCATCATGATCCGCAAGGTAAAATAGTCTGTCTGTGGGATCAAACGAAGCAGTAAGGAAGGCACTAGCAGGAACTTTCTCCTTCACGTCTGTTCACTTGCAGGCCTTGGACTACGAGGAGCTAAAGGTGGTCAACTTGGGAGTGGCTGTGTCCAACAAAGCACAATACAACTTTGGCAGCGGATTCCAGGGAGGATCCATTGCCCAAAAATCCTATCCCATTCAAATCAATGTGGCCAATCAGAAGGAAGGTCCACGCTTCCATCCAAGTGTGAAAGTGGTGACTCTCTCTGAAGACAGCTCCTCCATTTCCCTTTACAAAACCATCGCGACCTATGCCGCAATCGACAGCGACACGCTAAAGACGGCCACCAACGTGAGGTAAAAAGACAGGGAGAGACGGATGCGGCTCCGATTTGATGCATTTCGCATTAATACTCTGGATGTTCATGTTCACAGGTATGCCAAAATACATGATGAAGACAACTGGTTGAGTATTGATGAAAAAACAGCAGACATCAAGCTCAATAAGCTGCCTGACAGAGAGTCCAAGTACTTGATCAATGGAACATATTATGCCCAAATCATATGCATCACCAACGGTGAGTCCTGTTAGTCCTCAAGTTCTCATTGCTCTATAGCCTGGGTTAATGTTATTAATCTCACTTTCTATTGGTTTTCAGATAGTCCCTCCAAAACGGCCACAGGGACCATAGCCATTCAGGTGGAGGATTTCAATGATCACTGTCCAACACTGACCTCTACATCTCAAACCATGTGCCTCGAGGACAATGCCATCTACGTCACCGCCATAGATGAGGACGACTTCCCCAATTCTGCCCCGTTTGAGTTCACTGTGATTCCCGGCAGAAGCGATGGAGACTGGATAGAGGAGCCACTTAATAGTAAGAGTGCATTTACAGCTTAGGCCATTTAGCCTCTTCAAGCTTTGTATTCAAAATAGATACATTTGGTATATAGGGTTTTCAAATATTACATTTCCAAATCCTCACATTGATGCGTTCCATTCTAGAGTCAGGATACTTGCTATTCACACGTTTAATTGCTGGGAAGGGTTGCCGAGTTTTGTCATTGCACTGGAATTGTCGTTGTTGTCATTAGTCCGATCTGTGCATATCCTGTTGTTACAAGTGAAAAGTCTGCCATCGCATAACCACATTGGTTTGATCACCTTAGTATAAAGAGCAGCAGCTCTAGACTAGAGGTACCAAAGTTCTTTCTAACTCCTGTAGTGCATTTTAAAATCTGGGTCATTTTGTAAAAATGTTTTACAGAAACCTCCGTCATTCTTCGGGATCAATCAAACTTGTGGCCAGGCATTTACAAAGTGGCGGTCCAAATCAAAGACCAGCAGGGGAAGTCGTGTGTTGACGATCAAGTGATGAATGTAATTGTGTGTAATTGCGATGAAAACACCCGAAGCTGCGTGCCACATAGTACATCAACTTCAAGTCTAGGCCCTTTAGGGGTTCTTCTTCTACTCCTGGGACTGCTGCTCCTCCTGTGTGAGTATTATTGTGGGTTTTCCTCTCTCTTTTATTTTGTTGGATTATCAATAACTTTCTTTGGCAAAGCTCCTTGCCCGAACACGTTGTGGCGTGCTCTGAGGTATTATTAAGCTTGGGTGGGTCCCAGGTATTTTCTGCAGGTGTTGGATCATGACTCGTTTATGTGTTCCAGTGTTGCCCCTCCTGCTGCTGTTCTGCCTGTGCGGAGGTGCTGCTGCCATGGGAAATTTCAAGCCCATTCCGTACGATACAAAACAACAACTGATCTCGTACCACACCGAAGGACAGGGAGAAGACAAGGTAAGGCGATTCCTTTAGTCACGGCTTCAATGGGGAGACAATTTTCATTTAAGAAAACGTGTAAATTGGCCTAAAATGCTGCAAACATTCATGGAAGCTGATATTTTTTTCACAGAAAGTTCCTCTTCTACATGCCCCAGTGGAAGTTGGTGCTGGCACAATGAAGGCCAAAAACATCCATGGCTATGGGGAGAGAGGGTACCTCGGGGGGCTGGTTGAATTAGGAGGAGGTGCTGGTTATGGCATAAATACTTCGACCATGACAGCTGAGGACATGCACCTTTACAACCAGTATAATCAGTCCAGCGGGCGAGTGGAGGTGGACTACTCAGGTGGTGCGATGCTGACTGGACAACAGCATCTGTTTGACAAATACAGGTCTGAGGCCTTTGACGGGATGGCTTTGTCTGATGAGTTCCTGGGGGAGTATTATTCAAGTGTGAGTGCACAAAAAGTCATAGAAAAGTCCAATCTGATCCAAGTCTTATTGTTTTAAGCAAAAACTCATGTGTCGTTTCTGTTTGCAGAAATCCAGCCATGCTGCACAGCAATTCCAGCAGAAGGACAGTTTCTTGGCCTATGACTATGAAGGTCAGGAGTCTCTGGCAGGTTCTGTAGGTTGCTGTAGCCTTCTAGACAATAATGATGACCTTGCCTTCCTCAATGACCTTGGGCCTAAATTCAAAACCCTAGCTGAGATCTGTCACGGGTCAGCTTTGGTCACAGAGACTATGGATACAAGGGTTTCAGTATCTCCACCCAGACCCGTGTCTCCTTACAGACCCTCCATATCCACCCACACACATGTCCATACTGACAGAGAAACATTTCAAGACAGGGACCATGTCAACATCAACACCATCAATACCTCCAATGTAATGTTTGATTCCTCCAACATCATCCAGGAGTCCCAAGCCCAAGCTTCAACCACTATTCCGAAGGTCCACGTCCAGAATAAAGTTATGGTTCCCAGTCAGCCACTGCTTGTACAGCAGCCCACTATGTACTATGCTGCCACACCCATGTATGTAGTCGAGCCCCAAAACCGTATGGTACTTGTGGCAGGGGCCCCCCAGCAGGCAGTGGGTCAAATTGGACTTAGTCAGGGGGTGGTGCAGGTTGGTGGTCTCCAAGGTTCTCAGGGTGTGGTCCTTGTAGATACTCAAGCTGGATTGGGTGGGGTGACAGGGCAAGTAGCACAAGTTCTTTCGCACGGAACCATCTCCAGGGCGAGACAAGTGTTGGTAGAGGATGGGTCTTCAGGTGGAGAGCAAGTTGTGCACTTAGCACAGGGTGTTTTTCAAACTGGACTGGGGTCAGCAGAACAGGGCTTGCAGCAGGCAGTGGGTCAAATAGGACAAATTGGACTTAGTCAGGGGGTGGTGCAGGTTGGTGGTCTCCAAAGTTCTCAGGGTGTGGTCCTTGTAGATACTCAAGCTGGATTGGGTGGGGTGACAGGGCAAGTAGCACAAGGTCTTTCGCATGGAACCATCTCCAGGGCGAGACAAGTGTTGGTAGAGGATGGGTCTTCAGGTGGAGAGCAAGTTGTGCACTTAACACAGGGTGTTTTTCAAACTGAACGTGGGTCGGCAGAACAAGGTTTGGAGCTCAGGCGTCAAGGTAGGCACGCAAAAACGCAGAGTTCGCAAGAATCTGCAGGTCCATCGGTGGACTTGACCTTTACAGCCAGACCCAAGTTGCAAGGAAGTCAGAAAGTGGTTGTGCAACGTAAGAAGGTGTCAGTGACCGAGAGAAATGTTCAGTCTAGTACGAGGGCTTAAAACTATATTAAATATGTGCACGAATGTCACAATATATTTCACTGTTCTAAAATGCACATCAGTAAATACTAGACGGATTGTGATGAAACGTAAAACATTTTTAGTCCATTTAGTGTAGTGATAACACTTTTTGTAAAATGTATTGCATTACATTGTGCTTTTTGTGGTCTTATCAATCAGACAAAACCTTACATATTAGCCAGTGCTCATACGTTCACACAGTGGTGACGGAGGTTACCACACAAAGCTGCAGTTGCATATCAAGAACAACAGTCACACTAATATCAGTATTTTTGATGTATGCATGCAGTCAGAACTTAGGATCCAATCTCTGATTATCGGGTTATATCCGTAGTTCAAAGATAGTATTGACTGCATGGTAGAGACGGCCATAAAAAATATTGGATTTACAAACATTAGTTTGTGAGTTGAAAGTGTATACTTTGCATAACACTACAGAATTTGGGCAAAGCAAAATGTACTTTGTGGCGTTGCATAACTCCTATCATGATTTGACTTTTTCCTCAATCTTTTGGTTGACTCATTGAGCAGCTAATGATAACCCTGAGAACGCTTTAAGCATTTCAAGTCCACATTTGCTTCAGGGCAGAAACGGGTAAAGTAAATACAAAAATAAAACCTTATCTCTAATCTAATCTCTAGAGCAAGCATTCCTGTTGAAACAAAAATCACTTTTTTTAGCAAATCACTTTTGTGCCATAAGATTACAGACTTTACAGTTGTTTATATTGTGTGTTTGTGGGTGGGTGCACTGGGTATGTGGATAGTAATCAAGGATAAGCTTTCCAAGCACTGAAAATATTTGGTTTGGCACTTTTTCCTTTCTTTTTTTATATGTGTGTTTTCTTCTCTGGTTTCTAATATGCTGTATTAATGATTGCTGCATGTGTTGCTATGAAACCCAATGCTAGAGTAGCGTAATTGCAGTTCTGGACCTGTGATGTTTTTCTTGTAATTTTTTCATGCATTGATGCACAATTGTCAAAATTAAGTGAAATAGAAAATAAACTTTGACTTTAAATCAGCAGAGCTACCAACTTTACTGAAAGAATCATATGTTCCGCCATGCTTTATTTTAGAAACTAATTTTACTGTATGTGCTGCCTCTGAACTTAAACACAACAGGCCCACAAGTTTTCTCTTATCCCCCATATTGATTTGCATCCTTACAATCTATCAGCTGAGCAATGATGAAATATTAGAAACTCCAACTGTTTGCATAGACAAACCATCCAGCCACAGAATGTTAGGTTTGCCATGTAACAGAAAACGCTCCAAGCATCACGCATATTTCCTTGTAGTAAGTTAAAACAGGCTTTTTTCAGTGAGATGAAATGTCAAACGAGTTTTGCCTGAAGGATCTTCAAGTAGGCAGTGGAATGTTTTCTTTTTCACTGCATGCTGATAAGATCAACCTATGCTTCAAAAACAAAGGTAAAGTTTAAAAAAATGGGGTTTACTCAAACTAGAACCGAAGACTGAACTTAGGAGATGTGTAAAAGTCATCAAACATGTTCTACCACTTTCTCAGGTGTCAGACATCCAGTCATGTCAACAGATGGGTGTGTCCGATGGTGTGCTGAGGAAGCTCATTTGTATGCTGATTCAGGAAGTGTATGTAAGCGTCGAATCCCTGCTGCAGAATGAAATAAGACATGTTAATGTAAGGATGGCTTCTGGACAGAATTAACTTGAGCCCGTCATCAGTTTTATCATCTCCAGTCTAGAGAGGGTTTGCCTAATATGACTTGGAATTCTAAAGACATCACTGAGTTGGCCTGACATCTTGGATCAAACCTGTTACTCCACTGTGACTTTGCTGCTCTCATTTAAAGAGAAACGTTTCTAAGGGTTAAACAGGGTAAAAAAACAAAGGACTTCCTTACTCCCTCTGCAGGGTTTTTATTTTATTTTATTTAAATGGAGTCTTGAAATGTTAGCCATCAGTCATGTCGAAACAGATTTTCTCATTTGCTTCAGTAAAATTCCTGCTTTGACAGCTGTGACTGGGCGTGGACCCAAAAAAAAGAGCATAGTTCAACTCCATGGAAAGTATTTCAACGGTTGGTATCTCACTGCGAGTCTCATCACCTCGCTCTCATGCTGTCAGTATGACAGTATGCCAGGTATTTGTTGTTCTCCTGTCATTGGTTTTCATTCTGGTTGTTTGGACGGTGAGTCAGTCGACCACTAAGATAAAAAAAAAAAAAGCATCTATGATGGATCTATATCTTAAGGAAATAAAAAATAGTGATAAATGAGTCATTCTTATTGACTCATTTATCTCTATTCCCTTATTATCTGTGGAACCATCAATAAAAACATGACAGTATTAACAGGACTGAATCTTTTATTCAAGATTTGAGAGAGAGAAATGTTGAGTACATGTTGAAAGAGATGTGGCAAAAACTTTCAGTCAGGGCGAAGGCTGTACGTTTGGTGCTGGGAAAGCATGGCATGGAGAAACGATGGCTGTTCTAAAGACATTCCTCAGGTTCTAACGCCGCCGATGACGGCGGTCAAAAAGAGTCGGGACTCTTTTACTACTGCACATCACATTATTTAACAAAGTACTACTTTCTCAATGCATTTGTCAGACAGTCATGCTTCGTCATAGTTTCAGATCAGTGGTTTCAAAAATTAATGCCGAATGCCATGACGACCGTCATCCTCATCTTCTAGTTCATCTTCTTCGTATTCGCCAATCTCGTCAGCAGTGGCGTCCTGGTACTGCTGATACTCGGACACCAGGTCGTTCATGTTGCTCTCTGCCTCGGTGAACTCCATCTCGTCCATGCCTTCTCCGGTGTACCAGTGGAGGAAGGCCTTGCGGCGGAACATGGCTGTGAACTGCTCCGAGATCCTCCTGAACAACTCCTGGATGGCCGTGCTGTTCCCAATGAAGGTGGCGGACATCTTGAGGCCACGGGGGGGGATGTCGCAGACAGCCGTCTTGACGTTGTTGGGAATCCATTCGACGAAGTAGCTGCTGTTCTTGTTCTGCACATTCAGCATCTGCTCGTCCACTTCCTTCATCGACATGCGGCCGCGGAAGATGGCGGCCACAGTGAGGTAGCGTCCGTGGCGAGGGTCGCACGCTGCCATCATGTTCTTGGCGTCGAACATTTGCTGCGTGAGCTCCGGCACGGAGAGCGCGCGGTACTGCTGGCTGCCTCTGCTTGTGAGAGGCGCGAAGCCTGGCATGAAGAAATGCAAGCGAGGGAAGGGCACCATGTTGACAGCCAGCTTCCGGAGGTCAGCGTTGAGTTGGCCCGGGAAGCGGAGGCAGGTGGTCACGCCGCTCATGGTGGCTGACACAAGGTGGTTGAGGTCGCCGTAGGTGGGCGTGGTTAGCTTCAAGGTGCGGAAGCAAATGTCGTACAGGGCCTCATTGTCGATGCTGAAGGTCTCGTCCGTGTTTTCCACGAGCTGGTGGACGGACAGAGTGGCGTTGTAGGGCTCCACCACGGTGTCGGACACCTTCGGGGACGGCATGACGCTGAAGGTGTTCATGATGCGGTCGGGGTACTCCTCGCGGATCTTGCTGATGAGCAGCGTGCCCATCCCCGAGCCTGTGCCTCCACCCAGCGAGTGGGTGAGCTGGAAGCCCTGGAGGCAGTCGCAGTTTTCAGACTCCTTCCTCACCACATCGAGCACCGAGTCCACCAGCTCCGCTCCCTCCGTGTAATGGCCCTTGGCCCAGTTGTTTCCGGCTCCACTTTGCCCTGCATGACGCATGCAAAGTTAGGAGACAAAAGCACGTTCAACAAACGGCTGTCTGCTGAGGCGTGCGCTACAGAAGGTGTGATTTGTAAGTAATATCTGTGGTCGATGCGAGTTCTTTTGGGGATCTGTGGCTTTTCCTCTTGTGCCACTGAGTTTGGAATTTAGGGAAGTCTCAAAAGCTTTTGACTGAAGTCAAATTCATTCTATTAATGTTTCAGTCGAGCTACGGCAACCTTCATCAATTATCAATGGACGTTATAAAGAAAATGTTGATTTTACAACAAAGTTATCGTTATAGAATAAGCAGAACTCCCTTTTAATTTCACTTTCATTCATTTAAATCAATCAATGTTTCACTGGGAATCTCCTAGAGAAGTAAATGCTGGCTTTATGTCCAGTCTGGCACCATTTTAATCTGCTTTTAAAGGCTTGATTAGACTAAAAGGAAATGTTTTTCCACTGCTTTTTTTTTTATTTTATTTTAGATGCTACTCTGAGGTAAATCATATTCCTGGAGAGCTATTCGTTTATTCATTCCCATTAAATTCAATGGAAGATTAAAGACAGTCTTTTCAGTTTGTGTTTTTTTTTGGTGAGACGAAATGGACTCATCTGCTACTGGAACTTATTAGCCCATGTGTCATCAATTCTTTTTTTTTTTTGCTGAGTCACTGTGAGCGCATCAGCACATTGTAAAGAGGCTGCAAAAGGGAATGTAAAATACTGCACAGTGCTCTCCGACCGAGCGAAGCACAGCTTGACAGGATATGACAGCAGCTGCTGACTGGGTGTGCAGTGGCATCAGGAAGACACGGGTGACAGCAGGATTTATTGGTTCGCTCACCAAACACAAAGTTGTCGGGCCTGAATAGCTGTCCGAATGGCCCGGAGCGAACGGAATCCATGGTTCCTGGCTCCAGGTCGACCAGAATGGCACGGGGGACGAATTTGCTTCCTGTGAAGGAAAAGTATCAGAGGACAGAGGGAGAGAGAGTGGATGGGAGGGTGTAGTAAGGAACTGACAGTCTCAGCGTGTGTGATATGAGGCGCATCATGTAAACTGATCTATAATGATGCAGAGGGTGGTGTAATAATTTGGGCGAACGTCTCTTTCGTGAAAGGAGAGACTTGAAGACACAATATCTCACAAGCCCAATTGATTTTATTCAACACAGAGATCTAACTGCGAATCTTCACAGATGCCCTCTGTTGCTGTTTTTCCCTCACTTTACTTTGTCCCTCCTCTCTTCCTGTAACACCTCTTGTGAGCAAACCCTTTCGGCATGCTTGCACTACTTATTCTAGCCTATAGTTAGGCTTTTAAAAATGCCGACGTCTGCAAATCCTGTTCAGAGGAAGATGTCAGATGTCCGTTGTGCCGTGCACAAATGTCTTCTCATAATCGTGCAAGCATGCACGCAGCCCCGCCGTGGCTCGTTAAGATCAAAGAGATTTTAATCATTCCTCGGACAGGTCGCTATTCTGTCCTGTCCATTCGGTCAGGACAGAATAGCGACCCGGCGGATGAGGCTGACATCAGCACGCAACATGGAAACAAAGAATCGATTAGGCCTGCAGCCCGGGATATATAAGAGCCGATCTTAATCCTCACTAAACATGAATCGAGGTCTGTTCTAACTTGTCCTAATTCTGACATGATGAGTCCAGAGGCTGAATACTGAAACTCACTCTCAGCCTTTAATGCACAGCTGCCACAAAAAAAATAATAACATGAATTGCATTTAACATGACTCATGGCTAAAATAAGACCCAGACAAGGGCACAGCAAATGTATAGTTGCCTATGGAGAGACTGCAGATACCTGTACTGCCTATAGAGATTTGGGGGGGGGGGGCAAAGGAGACAGAGAACAGAGACATTTGACGAGAATCAATGTCCTTGCTGTTTCCTGCTGTCTCACTTTCCATTTGCGGTATAATAACGTCATGCAAGGTTAATGCGTGTGCCAAATTAAACAGATGCAAAGATATAGTGTATTTAAAATATCATTGTTTACCCGATGCCTCATTGTAGTACACGTTTATCCTCTCCAGCTGCAGGTCACTGTCACCTTGGTAACTCCCAGTAGGATCTACGCCATGCTCATCACTTATCACCTCCCAGAACTAGGATGAGACAAACACAAATCAAGAATTCTCTTGAATTTCAGGTGTTGGATGGAGATTTAATGACGTGAAAACGCGTGAAAGCACATGCGCGTCAAGGCTTATTTTAGTAATTGCGCATCTGCACACGCAACAGGACACGTCACTGCAGCACCTGACTCCGCGCCCAAACCAGGCCCAGACGAACCGCACCCTGCACAAAACATTTAACAATCGACCCCACAACTTTTTATTTATCCAGTATTGTCCCCGAGAAGACAAAAATAAGCCAAAAAATAATTATTGACTAGAATCAATGTCCTTGTTTGTTTGTTTTTTTTCTTTTTCTGCCGCACGTTCTTTTCCGTGCGTGACCGCTGCCTGGTACACGAAAGAGAAACAAACACGCACATACACACGCATCTCACCCACGGACAATTTGATGCGACTAATTCACTTAAGATGCGGTTATTTTTCGGGGGTGGGAGGAAGCCGAATAACCCACGCAGACACGGGGAGACCATGCAGAGTCCGCACATATAAGAGAGGGAATAGAACCTGGCACCTTTTTTTTTTTTTTTTTTGCTGTGATGCAACAGCGTTACCCACTGCGCCACCGTGCCGCCCTACTCCGTCCTATTAACTGAAAAAAAAAAAAAAAAAACACGTCCTTATAAATCACACACAATTATACCTTCGCCCCAATCTGGTTTCCGCACTGTCCAGCCTGAATGTGAACGATCTCCCTCATGATGTCCAGCGGATGCGGCCAAAGAGCGTCTTCTAGCGGCGTCGCGTCTTCAGTCTCTCGCCGCTGTGGTCCTCAAAGTCGGCACTCGTCTCATTTCTAGGATGAAATGTTGAGTCAGCGAGAGATAAACGCGCTGCTGCTCAGATGACGTCACACAGCGTCCCGACATCCCCAGACCCAGTCAGCCAATAGGAGCGCCCCGTTATGATGCAGTGGACCAGAGCATCTTGCCGCGTCATCCTCCATCCTCCATCAGTCTGTTCTACCTTTCTCTTGGGTTTTAATACACGAATATTTTTGTTAAGGTAATGGTACGACATTCACCGGCTGGAAATATTTTCTTCATCACGAATGCTTTGGGCTGGTTCAAATTATGACGAGGCTGTTGATCCTAACAAAAGGTTGAAAACGTCACTTAAAATTCAGATGAGTCATTTGAATAAGTTTGAGCTCAGAAATGGTCACGGTTTAGTTAGACGAAGAAAAAAACGTACAATGTGCGTGTTACGGATTGAAATCTTAAAGCTACAGGAGCCATCCCAGGATGGGTTAGTTTGAAGTTGAAGCCATTAAAATTAGTCTGAGTGTTTAAAACTAGTTTACAAAAAATAGTGTGAGGAGTTTCTTTGCACCCAGGGGACACACATCAGTGTTGTCACCATGATGGCATTCGTTGACAAAAATCACCTTCATTCCGAGGGAAATTGTCATCAAGAACTATGGAAATATTTTTCTAATTCTTATTTTTGCTCAACAAACATATTTATTTTAAGGTAAGAGCTACTAGAAGTTAACTTTGTCCCCAAACTCAGTTGTATACAAGCTCTTCATTTTTAAATATCAAAATTGTGCTAAAGGGAATGTAAAAGATTAAAAAAAACAAAGATACATTCTTTATCATGATATATATACATGTATATGTACAATGTACTCAAAGACAAAATAAAATGTTTGTAAAATGTACTTCAAAAGCAAACTTAATGGGCAAAAGTTTTTTCAATGGCAAGGTAGCAAAATCCACCACTCCAGTATATGGCTTTTAAATATGTATACCGTAATAGTTTTAAAGCACTGGTCTGAAGAACCACTCTATGCTCAAAATAAAGATTAATATTTTTGTCCAAAACAAGACAAATAGCAGTTTCATGTATAACAAAATACTGAAAGGTTTTGTTTTTGTGACAGTCAGAGATCTATGAAATATAAAAACAAAGGGCTCACTGATATGCACAGCTGATCAATAAATAGTGGTTTATTTTAACAACAGGTATGGCTTATATACAAGTGCATTATGTCTGTTAAAAAACAAAAACAAACCAATGAAATGAAATGAAACCAAACAGTCAAAATGTTTTAAATGGTATACAATCCATGTTTTTCCAGTTTTGTTGTTGTTGTTTTTTTTACATTCATTCAAATGAGTCTGACTAGCGAGAGAAGCAAATCCTGCAATGGGAACACTGGACACTTCACGTCTGAGACTTTAACACACACATTCAGAACAACTCAACAGTTCATAAACGATCATCTGATCCTTCACTTGAAGCCGTGTCTCTAGACCTTTAAGTATTTACAAAGGCATGACTCAATGTTATTTTTTTATTTTTGCTTTTCCACTTTCCGCTGGTCTATTTTTTCACACATTGCTTTGGTTTGCATTTTATACCGATTCATAATTTGAATTCTACTTCAATAAAATAAAACGCTTGCAGATGCAATTTGCGCCAATCAGCACCCTGACATAGCTGTGATGGTGGAAGCAGGACTTCTCCGAGAAGACATGGACGTATTTATTGTGCTGCATTACAGTACACTGGATTTGCTTGGAGCTTTGGCGATGCATTTCAATTTAATGCAATACACACACACACACACTCAGACAAAGATGTGATCACTAACAGACGAGTGTGCTGATTCATGTGCCACTGCAGTCGCCACTGCAGACGCCAAGATTTCCTTATTCAATCCAGCGTCAACACTCTGTGCCACAAAGTGGATTAAACGCGGCCTATTGCAAAAGTTCATGCCTTTCTGCCCTGCATTAAAAATCCCGCTCAATTTTCCCTTTCTGAAATGTTTGAGGCAAAATAAAAATAAAAAATCAACATCACATGTTTGTAGGGCATTGTGCTTTGAGGCTTAGCAGCATGGCATATGTGTATGTTAAAAAAACAAAAAAAAGTTCACATGAATTTTTCACTAAATGGAAGTTTTGTTGATTTGCTGATCTATTAAAAGTTCCCGGCTGACTAAATGGAAAAACAGAGCTTCCCCGCTCTGAAGCTGCATTAGAATTGAAGCGACCAAGGCTTGCTGGACCATTCGGGGGTTGCACTGCATGGGATGAAAGACAAAGAGGAAGTCTCCATTCCAGACTGATGCGGTCCCCGAATGACACTTATTGTAAATAAATCAGCAACACTTCCTGGATAAATGCAATACAATGAGTCAAAGTGAGTTTAATCACAATTGAAATTATAAGACATCATTTAGTTGTCTCTTAAGTTTGACAATCACGTAGTTATTTATTATTATTATTATTATTATTATTGTTGATGTAAACAGTGGTCTGTCCCTGGTCATCGATCTTTTTCCTCACGTCTATCGCGACCTCCAGTGCGTAACTGCAACCTTCAAGTTACACGCAGTCTTAAGTCAAATATTCCACAGCTGGATACAGGCTTCGGAAGAGAAGCAGAACAGACTCATCATGGGCTTCACCTGTATTCCAAAATGTCAATCTGACAAGATTGCATTTCTCTTAAGGTAAACATAGTTGTGCATTTGAGTGTGGTAACGTGTACTATGTCGATGTCAAGGCATGCTGTGGGGAAACACAATGAAGGGTTAACAACGCCGTGACAGCTGCCAGTCGCGTCCACCGTTTAGTAATTGGCTCGTTTTCTGTTAATTTTTTTTGCTTTAGTGTGTTTTTATTTGCTGATGAGTTCACAATTCATTCCACTTATGGACTCACTTGCAAATAATAAGATGCCATCGCACCAGGGTGCCACAAATACTGTCACAATTAAGCATCGGTTTGTACAATGAGGACAGGTCACGGGGCTATTATTGCAAAAATACTTTGAATTATAAAACTCAAACTTAACTTATGCATTTACTTACAATACCACATTTACAAATCACCACTTTAAAGTTAATTGGTTGAAACGATTGGTAAAATAAGTTCCTTCCGTCCGACAAGGCGTCGTCTTTCTTTTCTCCAATATGACCCACATCATGATGAAAGCAATTAGGCTCATCTGTCAGTTCTATTTATTACATTAAGATCTAAACTTTGGAATGGGATTGGTCCGATTCAGTTTAATACTGTCTCCGCATTTTTTTATTTATGTTTTTGGCACTGTCTATTTAATTTTGGTCAGAGTAGTTCTTGGCGTTATGTTGAGAAAAATCCCTCAAATTAATTTTGTTCCAATAATAAAATAAAAAATACTTTGTAACATTCAGAATTGTTGTCCATTCGGGTATAAGGCATAACAATTTTGTACTGTACAAATATTTTAGTTCATTCATTAATCTCCTTGAAGAAGGGATGATCGTAATCGTCTTATCTTCAGCCGCTTATCTGAACTAGGGGTTGCGGGTTATGCTGGAGATCCCAGAATGGCTACGTATATCCCGGATGAGTCGCCAGCTCATCGCAGGGCCACGCACAGACACTCTAAATTCACGCTCGCATTCACACCCATGGACAATTTAGTGTGACCAATTCACCTAAGTTGCATGTTTTTGGAGGTGGGAGGAAACCGGAGAACCCGGAGAGAACCCACGCAGAGACGAGGAGAACAAACAAACTCCGCACAAATATTTTAGACACCGATATATATTTTTTTAGCATGATTGCATTTTTTTCAGCAGTCCTCTCAGCAATTGTGGGTGTAGTTGTCAGTCTCTTTCAAATGTCTCACTCATTTAAATCAAAGTAGTCTATTGGCTGGTGATTTCCAGTGACATTCAGAAATAGTAGAAGATACCGTCACAAAAATCAGCCTCCGGCATCTCTCACTTGCGTTGTCTCGTTCGTGGGATAAATGCAGGAAGTGAGGACACTGGAAACGTACAGTAGCGAAGACATGTCTGCTCAACACCAGGATGAGGACAGACTTCAGTGGTTGGACAGCCTGCGGTTGGAGCTCGACAAGCTCACACACCCCCTTCTTTATTATTCATGTTGTGTTGGTTGCTTCCACGGCAACCGTAAAAGCCTCTCCTTCCCTTGCTGCAACACTAGATCATGATGACGGCGCGCCATTGATAGCATTGTTCTCTGTGCAGTCACTGTCCCTGATGGAAAGGATACCGGAGTCTATGGGGGAGGAGACAGTGCAGTCTATTAGAGACGGAGGCCCTGCCTCTGCTGAGCTTGAATCTGGAACCTCTTCTGAAACTGTGGGAGCCGAATCAGCCGACTCCTGCACAGGCTGGATAAGGTTTGGGGTTATCTCGATGGCTGAGCCCGTTGTGAGGCCAATTTCTGTGACGGGGAGAATGTTAGGAATCGGCGCAGTGGTGTCCGTATCTATTACAGGGGCTGTCAGAGAGTCTACCGAGGGCTCAGGGCCCGAGTCTATAGGTGAGGTGGGGATGGTTGAGGGGGAAACGGTGACTGGACTTGGAGGAGTAGGGGAGCGGGGAGATGTATTATTAACATAGGGAGCATTAGAGTCTAACAATGGAGGCAGGGAGTCTATGACGGGAGGTGTGGGGGAGTCTCTAGTGGAAGGAGGAGGTTTAATTTGATCGACTATTTCAACCTGGCAGGGAAACTCGGGGTCGGGGAGGGAGCTAATGGATGGAGGGGGTTCAGGAACAGGTGAGTGAGTCGGGGATGGAGGTAGACTGTCATGCACGGATGGAGCCGGTGAGTCTGCTAACACGACATGAATGTCCTCTGGCAGAGATGGGTCAATTTCTGGGGCGATACCCTCAATCTCATCAGCCGGCGGGTCTGGGGAGTCGAGCGTAGAACGAGGCCTGGGTTCAATGATGGGTGTGGTGCAGATCAATAAGGGGGCAGGCCCAGTCTGAGGGTCAGTGGGGGTGGAAGAGTCTACTGGCGGGGTAGTGGCCGACGCTTTGGTATGGGAAGAAATAATGTCATTCAGTTTAGGAATCGCCGAATCATCTCCTATTTCTGAAGCATCCTCTGCATCTGATAACAGCGGGTCGGTGGCACATGGAGCTTTGTGCAAAGGAGTGGAAGACAGAGGGTGATCTCTACTAACTTGTATGATGCCATCGTTACCCTGGGCTGTATTCGGATCTGTGGATGAAGATGAAACTGAGGGACCATTGGGGTCTTCAGTCTCCGGCTTGTCAGGGTGCACCTCCTTGACAGCGGAAGCAGAAGTATCAGCGGCAGCAGCGGTCAAATCAGCAGCCGAAGATGCAGTGGAGTCCATGGTGGATGCGACAGTGGCGGCTGCCTCGTGGAGCGGGGTGTCGTGCACCCTGGCGTAGTCCCTGTTGCTCTCGGACCTGGCCAGCAAGAGGCGCTGTTCTCCAAGTTTCCTTGGGGGAAGGAGAGGTTGCCGGGTGTAGTTCTCACCGTCGGCCACGGTCTCAGGGAGGGGCTCGTTGCGTGTCTCGGGCAACAGGAGAATGCAAATGATGCAGATGAGAGTGCAGCAGGCAAAGATAATGTGGTGAAGGAAGTAGCCCTTTTGATTGTGCAGCTCCATGATGGGGGCAGTCAGCATGCCAAACCCAGCACTGGCCAGGACCAGGCCCAGAGCGCCGCCCCTGCCATGAGATGGAGAACATTAATGATTTATAGTCACACATGCAGAAAAACATCTCATACATCTCCTGTAAACCAATTAAGGGGGGCGTCGCAGCCGGCCACATTTAAAGCATGAAGATCTATCATGTAAAGTAGTTGTCAGAAGGAAAGCCTTATTTCTGTGGCATGCCTTGCTGACGTAGCACTGCGATATAATCAAACAGCAGCAGAGAGTGCTGCAGAACCGCCCAATGACCTTCTCTAAATGCAGCAGCATTCGTCCACAAGAGGCCACCGTTGGAGCACCGACAGAGGGGCAACCCCCCACCCCCCCCCCCTTTACATACTCAGCCTCCTCAGAGGATCCAATCCCAGCGAGTCAGTAACGCTCACCTGATCACAGTGGGTGAAATCTCAGCACAGAAGAAGATGCTCAAGCTGCTGACTGCGTGGGAGGAAAACATGCCGATGATGGAGAAGGCGATGGAGAAGTTCTTCTTCAGTGTGTCTGAGCTGTCTGCAGAAAAAGGATCAGACACACATAAGGTGTTCACACTTGGTCATCTGTGCGGCACATGTGCATTTAACAATTAAAGGTGGGGCTTAAAAGTGTTAAACAGGACGATGTTTTATCAAAGTGGTGCAATTTGAAAAAAAAGTTCATTTAGGTTTCACAGATGTCATTGTCTGAGGATTTTACTGCCTCATCTAAATTCTTGGTTCGTGTGAAACGTTCTTAGAGACCAGAGGTCGGCTTGATTCCTCCAAGATCGGTTTATCACCATTGGTATCTTGAATAACGGAGCTCGAGTCTAATCAGAATGATAAAAAAAAGAAAATCTGCACAAAATACATACCGTCTGATTTTGAAAATGAATGAATAGGATGAATGTATTTCAATGAATGGATTTGATGAGACGGGAATTTAAAAATAATTTATGACTTCACACTGTCTGCTAGAGAAAATGTAAGTCATAAACCTAAACAATAATTGTTGGCCACATACTATGTTGTGGGTATCCGGTGCTTTTATTAGAATGAGTCAGAGAGGAACTATCGGTGCCTCGAGTACTTTTTAGGATTGCAACATGATAAAAACTGTATAAATAGGTTCAGAGCAGGACATGTTCTAAAACCTCATCAAAATCGTGCAGCAGATGAAACATTTTCATTCACACTTTGAAAAACGTGAAGCTGATCAGGTTATGGACCCAAGTCAAAGAGCAGAGATCCTACCTATATTCAGTTGGACGCTGTACTTCCCCAGCACTAGAGAATGAGAGACATTAACAGACAAGTGTCAGTGGGAAAACACAACAGTAATTATGATGACACACAGTCAGATAAGGCAGAATATCCGGAGTCAGCCGCTAGAAACGCAAACACGCACACATGTTGGGCGACGAAGGTCAAGCATGCTGTTACATCATCGACAACTTCAAATGGGATCGTGAAACATGAGCATAACCTTGAGGTGTTGACTCGGGTTAAACATTAAGTCGCACTCACTGGTAACCAAACAATCTGACTCGTGTACCGTTTTGATCTGAAGCACTTTTTCGGCACACATTGACTAAAGCGGCAGTTTTTAAGCCACGCTCACACATTTCATTACAAACCACTAAAAGTAACTATGCCCTTATAAAAAATACACCGTCACAGTCAGGATTTGATGTCAATTCATTCTTTATAAAGATGATTGAAACCAATGTTATAAAAATAAGAATATTGTTTACAGTATAAAAATAATTATATGGAGAATTTATTTAAAATAATTTATAAGGAGGTCAAACCTATATTTAAAGCACTGAATGTAATGTAGCGGCATCTCTCTACAGCTTAATTAAAACCATGTGGAAAATAGTTTTGATGGCATGTGTTGAAATTTGAAAAATAACATAATAATAATTAGCCACCCTGTCATTTAATTCTACCATTTTATTCTACAGACTACTGATCGGTTTCAATCCTTTCCTCAAAATGGAACTCTAACATGGTTACTCAAAAATAAATGTGCACACACACACGTCCCCCATAAAGCACTCACGGTTGAGCAGGCCCAGCTGCAGCAGCGATGCCAGGGCAGTGATGATCATAAACATGAGAAGGCCACCTCGTCGCCCCATAAGTCCCACGGCCGGACACAGAGCCAGGACGGACGCCACCGCTATTCCTGCCATGGTGTAATAGTCTGCATAGAAGTTATGGAACATGGTCGTCTCCTGAGCCTCAGGGTCCATCATGCTGCGGGCAAAGCAGTGGTGGATGCCGTAGCCGGTTAGCCTGGGCAAAGAATATACGGAGGACATGTCAAGGATGGCAGTGGCTAAACTCTGTGAAACTCATTTAATGTATGTGTGGTAGGGAAGAAAATAAATAAAGGCTGATTTAATTAAAACAATAAAAAAAAGAGGGGAGGGATAAAACACAAAGGGAGGAGACGCAAAGAAAAACTAGAAAACGACAATCAGAGATTGCAGACCCTCGCCTCCAAAAGACTATTCGATCTTGTGAGACAGTAAACAGGGCTGGATCAGAGGGGCCAAACCTGCTCTCGCTTGCCGCTCCGGAACGTACTACAAGAGTCCTTCTGGACTCTTTTTCCCATCATGCCATTCGTGTCCCTCCCTCTTAAAGTGACACTCCCACGTTACAGCACAGGCACAAATCCAGATGTAAAAATAATTCTAGAATCTGGATCCAGATCCCCATCAACGGCATTCTCGGGGAGGACCGAGCCACGGACAGAACCTTGCTTGTGTAAAAATTTCAAGTCGATTGGGTTACTAGTTTTTGAGTTATGCGCGCGGACAGACAAACAAACAAACAGACAAACGGACCCAATTGCAATACCCTCGCCTCCCCTTCGGCGAGGGTAAAGAGCCAAGCAAATTCAAAAGATGTCATGAGGAGGTGGAAGAGAGCATAATTTATACCATTATTGTTATCATCTTAAGTTAATCAGATGGGCAAACACTGACTTACAGACACACAGACACACACACACACACACACCCAACAAGCACACAGAAAAACCCAAGCAGACACTCCCCTGGCTCTCTAATGTTTCATAAGGACACAGCTCATGTAAAATTTATGCTGACTCGGGGAGTCAGGGACTCCTGCAGTGAGACGGAGCTCCAGCGGGGACTACTGAGCTCCAGCTGAAGGCTCAGGCGAAGAGGAGAGATTCCCCCTGGAGATGAAAAGAGAGTGCAGCACAAATATGGAAAGACAAAAGCACTGAGGTCGACTGATCAATGCTGCATTGAGCCTCCAGTTCAAAAGCGGTGTCTCGGCTGCACAAGATGGCGCGCCTGACTGGCATCGCCTCGCCTCACACAAACACTTCCAGTTTTTTTTTTTTACTCCTCTGTTCTCACGCTCGGAATTTGACACATGGATGTCCAAACGGTTGTCAAAGACTTACGAGTTAACGCAGAGCACAACGATATTCTTCCACAAGTTTCTTGTCCGGACCATTCTCACAATGGTGGTCTTTTTGGGCTTCAAATGAAGCGCTCTCTGCAGTTCTGGAAAAAAAAGAGCACATGCATAAACATTATCTGCCAATGCATAAACACTTTATTGTGGGTGTTCATTCAGTGAATGTCCAAAATGTCCCCATAAACATATGCTACCAACTAAATCTGGAATAAAGTGGCATCATCACCCAGATTATGTTTGCGAGACTTGAGTTACAATAATGTCACATTTTTAGGTCCGACTTCTCCCTTATTGAGAGCAACATGCCCCCCCCCCCCCCATGAGATACAGCACACACATTGCTGTTTTGGTATCAGACGCCACGGTTGCTACAAACACTCGCTTTGCGGCGAGGTGTTGTATGAATCATCAGTCAAGTCACGCGGCGGCACTTCACGCCACCGCCTCAAGGTTACCTTCAAGCTTTCCGGTGCTTCCCTGACCCAGTTGCGTAACCACTGAGTAACCCCCCCCCATCCCCGCTGAGTTCCACTGTATGCAAATAGATTTTTCCTTTGTTCTCCACGGGTGACCCGGCCGTTCGTTGAACATGCATCTGTCACGCTTCGCTGCTTGAAAAAACTGCTGTGCAAAGAGAATGCAGTGCCGAGCACTGTATTTAGTGCCAATTTGTTTAACGGAGGAAATATTGCTGAGGGCGCCGGGAACAGCAAGTGACTATAAAAAAAAAAAGAATTATGATAAATTTGCGTCCACGTCAATGTGCTTCAATCGCCGCCGCAGCGGTACACGGGTTCTGAAAAAGCGCAGGCAATTTCACGGCTCCGCCTTCAACCTTTACGCAGCAGTGGCGCCATGTTTCCGTGTGTACGGATAATACAAGCAAGTCAAGGCAGGGCAAAGATGGAAATGATGACTCGCACTTCAACGCTGCCACTTTTCTTAACCGGTATCTGATCAAATGTCAAATATGTTGCGGATCTCGCCTTCAGGTTCCGACGTTACGGTGATGAAATCTTTTGACCTTGTCATAAAATGCTACAGCTTATTATATGGCATCACAGATCACGCCTTTGTGAGAAGAGTTCTTATCGAGGGTTACGGCAAGATTTGTGAGGCGACAGTGACCTCGACCTCCGACCACGAAAACTCAAGTCATTGATTTTTCTTTGACTAAAAGTTAATAAGGGTTGAAGCATCCAAGCACACCTGCAGTTTAAACTATAAACTTAAACTATACATCACTAGATATAGTTAAAGGGATCACAGCATTAACGAAAGCGATGCAAATGTCAAAGCAACCCTAAATGCAGACTTCCTTAATATTAGTGTTACCTGTGAGGATATTATCAGCATCTAGTTCCAAGTTGACTCGGTTCTTCTGCGCTATGTGTCCCATAATCCACTTGGATCGGCCGTACTGCTGAGTGGCGAGCAGCCAACGCAGCGACTCGGGGAAGACCCTTTACAAAAAAGGAAAACCACAGAGGATGCCACCATCAATAAGACACAGAAAACAAAGCAAGCCTACATTAATACAAGTTCTCACAGCAGAGGCGGATTAAATCGCTCCTGAATCAGGTAAGCATGAGCCCGAATCCTGGTTTTCTTAACCAGCGTGACACTTCAGCCCATTTCGACATGGAAATCAGCACAATGCTGTGAACAACAAATAAATTGACAGAAATTTCTGAAATGCAAAATAAATGATTCTAAAGACCATTAATCTTCACTCAGACACACTCAGACTCCCTCCACAGGCTGCTAGATCGCACATTAGGGGAACCGGATCTCTCGACAGCGGGAACAATAAACAAGTGCGTGTCTGACAGCCAGCGTGAGAACAGCTTTTACTTGCTACGCTCTGTTATCTGGTACTTGTATTGCATTATGTGGCACACGCTCCCTCAGAGTGGTCAGGTTTCTCCTTGCAGAAATGTATCGATTTGAAGATTAGACAAAAGTCTGTGCACGCAAACTGAGGCGTCTCACGCTGGAGTGGATTTAAATTGTTTTGCCAACTCGCCAACTACTAATGTGACCCAGGCATGAAACTGATTTTGGCCCATTCTTAAACCAAAAAGAAAAGAAAGAAAAAAATCCAAGATGGTTGTGAAATTCCCCACAATGCTCTTGTGAAGCCTGACTCAGCATTTTCCGTCCTCAGGCGACTGGACTCCGATACACGCGTCAGGTTTTCTCCTGCTCAGAGTCCTTGTGGGGGAAACCCCATCCACCCCCCCATCGATCGAGCTTTATGTGTCCTAGAGCGACTGGAGAGCATTGTATTGGGTGTTTGATCAGATTAGGGAGTACCGTTTAAACGGAGCCCCCCCCCCCCCTCCTTTGTTCTTCAACTGTGCCACTGAAAAAAGCAAAGGCTTCAAATACCCTGTGATAAATCTATACTGCAATACTCAATGTTCACTGAAGGGGATATTTATTGTAGTATTGTTATGGCCCTGGGTATTTTATGTGGGATTCTGCTGTTCTGTTGTTCCTCCCTGCCTGAGGGTGGTGCTGCCACCCTACAGGGTTTTTTTCCTCTCTCCAGGTGCTGGCTGCTGATTGGTGGAGCTGGTATGAAATGGCCGCTGCTTGAGCCCGACTTTGTTGTTCTGTGTTAGGCACGAGTTAATTGTGATAGCAGTCCAGGTAGCTCTCCTGTTTATTTATAGGGTGAGTGACTTGTATTTTCATTTTCTTTACTTTTGGGTAGGTAAGAGAGTTTTGGAGAGGAGTTGTTTTGTTTGTTGTTTTGGGCCACGCCCACCCTGAAGTCTACTGCTATCTTTTTCTTTTGCTGAAGGCTTAATAAAGTATCTTTTGTTGGAATGCGGCTGTGTGGCATTGGTCGTCCTTGGGAGTGTTGAAAGCGGGGAGCATTCTGTAATGCTATACCGGTTCCAATGGGCCGGTCGTAACGGTATGTGTTACCTGAGCTTTGGGCATATTTAAAACATAGGTTGACTTTTTTTTTTTTCCTGAAAATGCCTGATGCAGCAAAATGTATCCTTTATTTAGCTTCAAATTACGTATTTTCTTGGGGGCAATTCCTTCATGGTTCAAGGCGAAAGGATATTTTAATTCAGCTGAGAATTTAATGGTGATAAATGTCTTCCAAGGTGAAAGCTGTTTAAGCAATGCTCATTTGCAAAATCAATGTTTGACTGAACCGGGTTTTTATTTTGCCTATAAAAAAAACACCAGCTGCTTATGATCTGATGTGTTGAAATGTATTGCCAGTGGCACCATGTGCAATAGTGGCAGAAATGTTTTATGCATAATTTAAAATTAAAAACACCTTTTTAAAATTCAACAGTAATAAAAAAAAAAAAAAGAAAAACATGGCAAAAGCTGGGGACCAACACCATAGCAGATGTCCGGGTCTTGTGTTTACCAGATGTAGGACAGCATCAGCAGGACGGGGCAGATGATGACGGCTTGGAGAACCTGCCAGTCGCGACAGAGGTACGCCACCCCGGGCAGCAACAGCTGGCCACCCAACATCACGAAGTTGGCAACCATGGTCATGGAAAAACGCCACCCTGGTAGACAGAGCTCAATCCCTGAGCAGAGAGAGGAGGCAAAGAGAAGGGAGCACATGTTAGACTTGCTGCTGCAGAGATGCAAGACGACCACGCGTGATAAAAGGGGTAAACAAATGCCCCTTTTTCAAGTTGTCAAAATGACACCAGCTGGTAAAAAAAGAAAGAAAAAAATCCATGTATTCACAACTAACAAACTAAAACACTGAAAATATAACCTCCTTGGTGGAGTTGATCCTTTTTAACCCAACATTTAGACTAGAGCATGTTTTTGCAACCTCAAATAAAGGTGATCGATGAGCATTTACTGTCCGTGGACAGCAGAAAGACCAACGTGGAAGCAAACCGACTAGAAAGAGGTTCCTTGTGGTCCGTTCTATCCTAACAGAATGGCACCGATTCATTCACCCAGTCATTGGCATGCACAGCACATTGACAGCCAGCAACCACAGACAGTCAAAGCCCTTCGGTTACTGCAGTGTAGAAGATGGCTTCGTGCCAAACGGTAGAAAGTGAAAAGCGCTGTAATGCTGCCCTTCTTGCACTGCCCAAAACCTTTGTCGCGCTCTATCCAACCGTTTTTGTGACTTTTTTTCCTTTTCTACTTGGTCTTTTCTGCCACCCACGGAATGTCATCGGTCTCTAGATGGGGCTTTCAAGATGACAAGGCCAGCACATAATACAGTGGGTGTCAGCAGCCTTGCTTTTCGTTCCAGTGCAAAAGACCGGAATTTCAATTAGGACTTCTGAGGACATGAATAATGCTCTCTGTTCACAGACACTATCGCAGCTGGAACGACAAAGCCAATGAGCTGAGAGAAGGGCAACGGGTGCAGGCCCTGCTGGGTTGTGAACCACCCAACCTCCGAAAAAAAAAACTTCTATGTGCTGCTGAGAGGAAAGCAACAGTTCACCAGTTGTGGACTGCATGGGATTTTAATTCTTTGGCGATGAACAGGCCATCGCGTTGTGACTAGAAACTAAAAATATATACATCCTCTGATGAGCTGTCGGAAAGTGGGACAGGCATACGACAGTGCAAGCTACATAAATAAGATAATAAAATAACCATACGTGCTTCTTTAACGTGTTGTGAGGATGACGCTGCAGAATGAGCACCGCAGTGTGTGGAAAAGGAAAGGAGACCCGAGTCCTTGAACTCCCGTTGACCCTAATCCTCCACAATCCACTGGATCAGCGTTCCCACAGTGCCGCAGCCCATGTTCCACTGACATAAAACTACCATCGCCTATTCTGATTCTCACATGCATGAAACTCGGTCAAGAGGAAGACAAGGGGATTGCAAAGGTGACAAAAGGAGTGGTAATGCCCATATAAAAAAATAGGCACATTCAAGAGCATGCGGATGCACACTGCACACAGTGGAAGTGACATCATCGGTGATCAAGCCAATAGCCAATTAATGAGAATGATAATCCCCCAAAGAAGCTTTGGCTTGGGTTTGCTGACTTTAGCAAAACAAGACAATGAATAAATAAGCCTCTGCTCCGTGCCCCAGTCGCTCACGAGGCTTCTGAAAATCAAGGCGGTCTATTGTTTTAAAGACGAACGAGATTTGTTGACTGCTAAAGGCACTCTGTGGAGCTACAGGATAATGTCACGGCCTGTAAATGGCCACATGTCATAATTCTACAGCCAAGTCTTTGCTATTCCATCCATTAGGTGCAACGTAATGCTGATCAGACGCTAGTGCTTCTTTATAAAGCGGTTGTATTGCTATGATTCATTTTTTCATGGCATAATTCTGACTTATTCTTAGCAGCAGCCGAAGTGATTGCACAGCTCGAGTGTGTCGCAGGTGGGAGCCACAGAGCAGGTGTGTCGCTCTTGCCATCCTTCAGCTGTGCTCTTTTTCTTTTTTTTCCTTCACCTCTAAAGCTGCAAATGCCGATGTCCAACATCAGACCCTGACTGTTCGAAACACAACCAGCACATATTTCATCCAGAGATTCTGCAATAAACACGCGGTGAAGCCAACCCAATCTGAGCTTAGCTGACAGAGGGTTCTTCTTTTAGAATGCTTCCAAGGAGTACAAGCAGAACTTCCCTGATCAGTAGCCACTGAACCCTGGTCTTTGTCTGGAGTTACTACAGACTACACAGATTTTTCTGACATTAAAGTGCACTCTCAGCTACATAAAGTGACTACATAGGAGGAAAGAAAAACAGTGTTCTGCCTTGATTAAAACACATAATTCAAGGCAAACAATTGGAAGGTGTATTGGCAATAGAATAATTACAAAGGTATTAAAGTAAGCCTTTGGATTGCCAATAGCACCCAAAAATATATGTCAGAAAGTCAATACTATGATAGGACATGACGAGACAACCTCCTAAAAAAAAAAAAAGACAAGTGTCCAGCTTGTAATATGCTTGCATCATTTGTTTTGGAGCTGATCTGTTGAAAATGTCTCACTGATGGTGCACAGATGAGAGTCTGTACATATGGGCATGAACAAATGGCAGTTTGTCTGGGAAGTAACTTACAAATAAAGCTCCAAGGGGAGATTGCACAGTACGTTTTCCTCTCATCTTTGTTAATGCAATACAAATGCATCCTTTGGTGACCGTTGTGTAATAACCCACTGCTCCAGTATCCCCCTCCCCCCACCCAACCTGACTTACATGGCTATCGGCACAGGATGGAATTGGCTTTTTCACAAGAGGGCAAGTTCCAGGTTTCCTGACAACAACATCTTCATTATCCTGACGAGTCATTGCTTCTTCCATCAAGGAGCAAAGTGTGCAAAGTGCAAAGGTTGGCCATGCTGATCATGTCAGTCACTGGACTTCACTCAGTCATTTGTGCAGCGAGATATATTGACATTATGTTATGCAATGTCTCTCACAAACCACAGCGGTACAAACACCTTCAGACTATCCAGGCTGCTTTTAAATAGGGAAGGTGCATCATCAGATGAAAGACACAGTAACAAGCGGAATGTGTAACCATGGCGTTTGGAGAGGACGTCTACTTTGCAACCGACATCACAAACTCATCTGCAGACTTTAACCCTCTTGAGTGGAAAAACTCGTCACCCCAACATGACTGGAATGAACTGCGAGGGAATGATGAGGATGCGTCAGCGATCACGTCATGGAAAATGTCCTGCCCTAACCTGCCACTCTTTATAAATCCAGATTGTGTTCATTCTGAGTATTTGGGATATTCTGAAAACAAAGTCTCATTATTAACACTCAGCAGAAAGACTTAACCTATGGCATGCACCGCTGCGGCCAGGCGTGATTGAGCAATATCCAGCAATGCCACGCAAACACACGGTTTAAACCCAGCAGGAGCGGAAAGGAGAGGAAGCAGACAATCAGGCATACTGCCCGTCAGGCGAACGTTGGTCATCGTGAAGATTAGCACTCAGATGTTGTATTTTCCTGATCGCTCACAATCACATTTTGCGTTTCCAAAGCATCCATTCATCCATCCATTCATCCACTTGCCCGCATTGGGCCTGCTGGACTCCTTTCCCAGCTTGCTACGGACGAGAGGCGGGGTACACCCCGGATGAGACGCCACCTTATCGCATTTCCACGAAAAACACAGACAACCACACACGCACACATTCACCTAAACTGCATGTTTTTGGAGGTGGGAAGGAAGCGGAGAACCCAGAGACCCCCCCCCCACACACACACACACACACACACAGACATGGGGAGAACATACAATCTCCACACAGAAAGGAATCAAAACAGGAACCTTCTTGCTGTGAGGCAACAGCGCTACCCACTGCGCCACCGATAACATCCTGACGTGATGGTGTTCTCTGTGTGTAACTCATGACTAGAAGATTTAAAAAAAGCAGCAACTAGCAACCAGTTTAAAGTCGATAAGAGAACGTGAGGATCAGGAACACCTTTTCATCTTTGTAAAATGTGCCCTTCTATATTTAAGTGTGTACTTAATACCTACCCATACTTGTCCAGTACATGTACAAAAGGAGTGACAGCAAACACCAACCGCTCTATCAGTACAGTCTGAACGGGCGCGTCAGCTGAGACGTTTCCTTATTGACACAACTACTTTGGATCATGCAACATAAATGTCATCGGGATGGCCACAACGTCAGGATTCATCCAATGGACAGAGTATTCCATTTTTAAAGTAAAAATAAAGTACATTGACACCACTACATCTACTAAACTACATCCACTACACTACATTGTTTTTTCTTTAAATTGGACTATTGAGTAGTGAACAGTGACCTGCAAGTATTAGATTGAAGATCAGAAGTGTTTTTTTAAAAAAAAAAAAAAAAAAAAAGCAAAATGAATGCATTCCCAGTGAAAGATAATGAATATTAAACTTTAATACGACAGAAAGCTATTACCGTGATTAATAATTTCAGCATGAAAGACACTGAGAAAAGATCCGAGATGTGTAAGAAACAATCTCTCGTCATCCACATGTCTGCTTCTGATCCGATTTAAACAGCGACGGTGCAGCAGCTCTATGATGAGTTCATCCTTAACAAAAAAACAAAACAAAGGTAAAATGTGGCGGTTCGGGGCGAGGTTTTAAAATGGTGAGCCGTTGTACCAAAAGCAAACAAGGCGTGACACAACCCATTTTGGCCATGATCTTCCGTAACCATAATCCATAAGGAGTCGGTGTTAAGAGCCTTGGTCAGACCCACAAAGTAGTTTGGAGGCTCCAGTTCCACTACTGGCACTTCGCCTGTAATTGATCAGCAACAAAAGTCTAGGGATTACAATCGAGGTATGATCTGTTAAGTGCAGACTGGGTAGCTGTGAATACCGCAAACTCTAACCCCTACCAACATTCTTCTCTTCTGTGACGACATTCTAACATTTTGGAATTCCTCTCTTAGCATTTGAGTATTAAATAATCATTTTAAAATGCCAAATGCCTGAAATGGGATGGATCTAACAACCACTTCGCATTTTCTCTCATAACTACTCTTTCCATTTGACTCTCATTTCTCTTCCATCTATATCTTCCAGACATGACAAGTTTCCATTAACTATAATTGGACATATTAACTATATAAAATATTAACACAAGCTTGTTATTTTTAATACAGGCAGTGACACAGACAAAACGTGAGGTTTTTCCACACTCATTTTGATTTGCCAAATTTTAATCTAATCTAATCTAATCAGCGCTATTCAATATCGTGTGTGCCTTTGCAATCGTTACTATATTTATGCAGCCAAAATCCTGAATGAACACGAAACAAAGGCATCCCCAGAGTCTGTAATTATGGGGCAAAAATCTTGCTAAACATTTTATCCGCCATTCGATCAGACTCTGCATCACCACCACATACGGAGCAGTCATGACAATCCAAGTCAGAGGTCACTGACAGAGAAGTCACAAAGCGCCTTATGATGCACGAGCCCAGACTGTGCTAGAATCATGTGGTTCGTCTGTCCTCTGACTGCTTCCCTTTATGCATGTCTTCCTCACACACCCATGGCATGCACAGGCCTGTCACGCCGCTGACTCAGAAAAAGAAAGTGAGCCAGACACTTCTCCAAATATAAGTGTTGAGACATTTGCTTTGTGCTGCATGGCAATCATACAGGGAACTGGAAAATACAGCTGCTTTCAGAAAGTTGAAGGTGTGAGATAAAAGAAACACACCAAAAAACAACTTGTGCATACTTAAATAATGTATATATACTTTAAAATAAAAACTCCCTTTAATCCACAATTCTACTCTGATATTGTTAAACACTTATCGTTTTTTCACTGAAATGAAAATGCTGAACTGCTATGTATCATAAATACACATTTTGGGGAATAACAGTGATTTTGTATTAATGTTTAGTGTATACAAATTAGAGCCCACATAGATAACCATGCATCGTATAATCAGCTCATCTCAAGCTGCATAAAATTGTACCACAAACACCAAGCAAATGTACTTTGATGACTCAGCAAGCAGCTTAAGTGCAGTTTGTCTTAAATGTGTGTGTGTGTGTGTGTGTGTGTATGTGTGTAGGGTTTACTGTAAGTGACCAGCATGATGATGCTGAGCTGTTGGCACCACGGGGTCTTGCAGTCAGCTCTTCTGCTGTCCGCGTGCAGCTGGGCGGCCACGGCTCACGCAGAGCACCGTGCACTCATTGGGTAATCTGTGTGTGTGTGTGTGTGTGGGGGGGGGGGGGGGGGGGGTTCACTTGGGACTACATGTTGAAGGAAGACGCCAAGCCCAGCAGTGTGGGAGTCTTCGTGAGGGTGCTTATCGCACCTGACGAAGCAGGTGGCGCCTCGAATGGTAGCCTTATGAGCTGTAATATGGTGGACAAGGCGTCAAAAAAACCATCAGCAAGGACCCAATTACTCACTCACACACACACACTATAAGAGTAAAGGGGATTAGAGTAAAATCAGTACACACACAGGCAGCAGAGGGATTTGGCTTCACCTTTCTGGGCATTGTCAAACAAAGCAACCCTAATGCTGCAATATCACACGACAGAGCATCAGGAGGGCAGAATATCTGGTGTCGCACTTTTTGATTGCAAACACATTTAATGATAAATAAATAAATAAAAATATTGATTCTCTCCATTATCCATCACTGAGTGAGATTCTTGAAGCAGTTCTCTCGATACAGGCGCTCGGCACGCAGACCTCAAAAAGAGCACGGCGCACCTGCTTGCTCGTAACCGCTCGATTTATTTCGCAATCGCTGTATTGTGGTTTAACAGGTTCAATTGTTCGTTCTGCCAATCTACAGAAGATGCACAAAGATAGAGAAAAGCGTTACAGATTGTTGCTAGACTGTGAAAAGGAATAAAAAAAAAATGTTTGGATAAGAACAATAAGAAAGGAGGAAGAAAGAAATGATTCTGTATCCCAACTCGCAATAATTAGAAGCTCTGGAGATAAAAAAAATCAGTTTGTTTTTTGGGGAATAGGACCTTGGAAACAAATGTTTGCTGCTGATAAAACCACAGATGCCTCCAAGAAGAAGGTCAACTGCTGCTCAGTTGTTCCAGCATTAACCGTTTAACAGCCATATATCAAATGTATATAAGCTTTCATATTTCTAAAAAGTCCAGATAAATCAATAAAACCACATTCATCAGTGATGTATCGATTGTAAAATTGTGCTGTGGATGTTTTGATTCTGACCAATTTACAGCTTCCTAATCTGAACAATTCATTATTATTTTATTACCTCAGAGTGTTTTTCTTTTGTCTTGTGCATTCAGACTATGTTTACAGGATGAACACTGAATTTCAGAGGATGGTAAAAACGATGAATATTCTTTCTACGTCGTAGACGCTTTTGCAGTAGAGCTGTAGATAAATACGGACTCCACCTCCTACTGGGTCCTAACCACCAAGTTGAGAAGCATTGAATTATTGAACCATAAACTACACGCTAATGTGAACGGATGCAGATGTCAGGTTCATTTCAATTTGATCTGACCCCACTGTATACAGCTTAGCGTCCACCGTTTTGCCCCCCCCCCCCCCCCCCCCCCCTGTCCCATGCTTCTTTTCTTGGTCCCCAGGTGCAGACTAATTGGTGGGAACATGAAAAAGCCTGGCCATAAAATACACATTGGAGTAAACGTGAATGACAAGGACACTGAGGGGTCCTTCCTGTACCCTTACTCCCTCCCTTCCTGTATTTTACTCTGCATCCCCATCTATTAGGACAGGACAACATCACGTGGCCGCCTTCATGCGCTTTAGAAACAAACGCAACAACCACAGAATTATCTTTTATTTTTTTAAACCTTTACTGTGCAGAGAGAAATTCACATGGATGATTTGACTCTGAGAACATTACTACAGTCTCTACACCCCCCCCCCCCCCCCTCTTTCATTATCACATTATTGATTACGAGCAGTGAGCATTTAGAGTCTCAGGAAAAGACATACACCAGTGGTAAGTCAAAATGAACATCAGGCAGTTTACTTCAAGGTTAAAGGAGCCCATGGTTGCTCAGTAAAGAGAATTTATCTTGACAAATGTATTCGGTTTACTAAATGCGCGCACACACACACACACACACACACACACACTTACATCAACCTCATCAGGAGCTCATTAAACTTGGACATAATGACAACTGCAGCCACTACGCGAGTGTGTATGACACAGCACTGCGACCAGAACGAGGCCTTTCTGTGTTTCCGACTCCGTAAAAGGGTAAAGCTACCCCCCCCCCCCCCCCGGAGAAGGATATCCAATGAATCTCTGTAGGGACTGTGAAAAATGGAAAATCAGCAAGACTCAAGCCTATCTAAATGATGGCTGTCAATACACATTAACTTTTGTTTTACCTGAATTATTTTAGCATCAACAAAGAACAAAAATCAAGGAAAAAGAACAGCCTTTTGATTCAGTCGAGTCAAGACGAGTTTACTTGTCACACACACACACGATGGCAGTGAAATGCAGTCAGACCTGATTGCAAGGCTGTTTAACACCCAAGGTTTAACCCAAGGTGTTAAACAGCAGGTAAGGTACTTTCTACTAGGTAAGGTAGTAAAATTAAATTAATATGACCAATTGTTGCTTTAATTAAAGAGCACATAATAAAACGCATGTTCATCCTATTAACTTACATTCACTTTCTATTAGAGGGTCAGCATTTAATTTAAAATGCAATCAATAATTAAATTAAATGCCCACACATTATTGTAGTTTTTTTTATATCAATGTTTGCTCAAATAATTCCAACATCGTTTAAACACAGAAAACAAATACCCTGTAGTTTCCATTAATTCACATGCCAACTGATCATTTGCTAAACCGCTTCAAGGAGCAATTATTAAATGTAGGTTTCAAATGTTCGCGTGACAAGGTAACGTCTTCTACGCACAGTAACCGAGCATTGCTTCTTAAGCAACAGTGCTGCAGATCTACTCATCTCATCCCCTGGACACCCTCCAGCTCACGAGATAAGTCCCCGCAGATTGAGCCACTGCTGACTCCCTTCAAAAATCTGTCAAATCGGCGGTTTGAGATGACAAAATCAATAGTTTGGGGCTAGAAATGTAGACGTCTGTCTGAAATTGAAGGTCCAACATTTGAATGGTAATTCCTCCCATGTGTGCCGTAGCATTGCCTGCACCTACACACATACAAAACATATCTAAACACATGGATTGGCTAGGAAAGGTGTGAAGCCCAAAGCAACAGAACCTCCGATACTCCATTGTAAGTTTGCCAAGAAAGATCCAGGAGAATTAAGGCAGACAGTTCTGCTTTAATCTTTTGCTCCAATGCTGAACGTTTCCTGACAAATGATCCGTCTGCATGTTCACAATACAAGTATTTGGCCATTTTAACAAAACAACCGGTTTGTGTTTTTTGAAAGCAGGTTTTTCAGGACTGTCGGACTCTTTACTTTACTCTTTGCATTTACACACACATGTTAATTAGACCTCAAATCTCATTATGCCTCTGGTCTGACTGAGCCATTCATGCTCAGCTGTTATTGGGAAGTTGACACCTTTTTTTTTTTTTTTTTGTAAATAGACAATCAACAGGAAATAGAACATACTTCTCGTAATAATAATGATAATAATTATTATATTGTTCCAGCCACCATTATTAAAACTATTGTTAAAGGTCCACGTCTTTCTGTGTCACTTTTACTGCAAGCATTACGCATACTCTAGATTTCTTGAGCAAGTTTCTAGGTCAACATGATGAGAACTTGATGGGTGTAGCAACAATACCATAGAGGGGCAAATCGTTGTCGATGCTCAGCTAACAACTTGAAACAAATTTTTTTGTGGGTTGAGACATAAACACTTACTGAGGAGGTAGAGAGAAAGGATGATCCCTGCCAGGCAGAATCCCTCAAAGAAGCGCAGGGTGCTGAACATGGGCACGTTGACGGAGAAGGCCACGATCAGCCCAAACATCAGCATGAACAACACTGACATGATCAGGACGGGGTGGCGGCCAAACCTGAGGAGAAACAGCAGAATTGTTGTTTGTTTTTTCTTTTCACATTTTCAATTTCTATTAAAAAAAGGGCTCTGATACAAACTATGATCGACTTATCGTGTTAAAAACGTACCAGTCAGCGAGGATTCCACACACGAGGTATCCAAAGATGGATCCCACCAACAGGGAAAACTTAGCGATGTGGACTTTCCATGCCGAGTCACACACCAGACTCCACTGTGGAGACAAATAAACACATAGTTCAGAGAAAGGTTCAGAATCCTAGACAACATGGTGAAAGTGAAAGGATGCATTTTTATACGTGGCTCTCCATTTCACTGCAGGATCTGATGCATCTGTGGGGCATCATTGCCACTCTAAATAAACAGTGAAATGTGAGAGGGCTAAAGTCCGTAGTAGGATGGCCTCCTAAGATAACCTATTTAGTGTATTCGTTTATACAAAATATATTGCAATCACTTTTCAAAAAACACAGTTAAGATATTTTTTGACTAGAACTCAATTGTCCTGAGAAATAATACATCTCTAATATGTTATTATCGACTTCAGTACAAATATAAACTGATCTTTAAAAAAAAAGGGACTCTGCAAGTATGCATCATGGTCACCGCAAAACAGAAAGATCAAGGATATACAATTATCTATTTATGCACTACTTATCCCCCCCCCCCCCCCACTGCTCTGGGTCAAACAGTATCAGTCAACTTCTCTTTGTGTTCGACCTTGAAACTCTCCACCCCCATAGCAGATGGAGCCCTTGAGTGCAAACACCGCAGCTTGGCAGCTTTTGCATGAATCAAGCATGAATCAAGCATGAAGCAAGCATGAATCAAGCATTCCATGCATGTTTTTTATGCATTGTTTTCAGCAGGAGGGGACACAGCGGCAACTGTCTGCTCCTTATGCATGCAAACTGCTTGCAGAAGGAAATTGGATACCTAGAAAAATCTGTCCAAACCTTTCTGTCTGAGGGGCAACTCCCTGACTGGGCTCATCGAGAGGAACAGGAGATGAATTTCAGATAGGGGGAGGATATTGGTGGGCCTTTCCTTGCTCCCTGCAGCTTTCTAGCAGCCACGAGCAGTAGGAAGGAACAGACGGAGGCGTGGCAGCCGTAGACTAGAGCATGTGGCAGAATGGTCAGCATCGAGTTCGATCATCATCATTATCATCTGAGCAAATACATGATTTTGCATCATTAAGTCACACTAAAAAATGCGGGAAAGCTGTATATAATATGCAGCACCTTTGCTGGTGTTGAAAAATATATAGTGTGGCTAATTACATTTTTCTCTGACACGCTCCACTCTCTCTAAACCCCTGCCAGTCGTCACATGTCGTGGATCAAGGCACGCCGCTCATTCGTGGCTTCAGTATCGACGCGAGCAGAGGAAGGTACAAGGGGAGGCAAACAAGTTCCGGTTGCACAATCGCTGCATGAGCAGCTGAAGAACTGAAGCTGCCCTCACCGGGAACCTGACCAATGCAGCGCGTAAAAATAAACTGAAATGAAACTCTGAGCTTGCAGTTATGCAGGGACGTGGTGACTCACATCACACCGAGCATGACGGTGGCAATATCGTTTAAGAAATGCCAAGCGCTGTAGAAATGTGTTAGCAACAAAAAGCCATGGCAGAGTTCCACGGCCCCAGCGTCATTAATGCGACCCACTTCCAAAACACTAATTTTGCCTTCGCCATTAACCAATTGAACAAGCTCATAAACGATCAGTAACGGGGCATCGATGCTGCTTCGTGTACACGTGGGGGGAAGAAAATAGCGAATGGCTTTCAGATATAGAGCAAGGTAGTCCAGGCAACACAGGAAAATGACATTCAGACAAATCGACAGCCTGTCTGCAATAGCCCTGTTATTGCTCTCAGTCGCAGCCTCGTCATTGTCTTGCTCATTTGGGTAGTAATTAAAAGAGGGCAGAGACGGGTTTAGATTCGTTTACAGAAAATACTAAACAATGTGGGGCCAGAAGCAAATCAGTTCAACTCCGGCAGGCTGCCTGCCGACCTCTCTCCAATGCCTGGGCCATCATGAGCTCTGGTGGAGGTGCTCTAAACTCCAGCTGCACGGTATTGTACGTCTGGTTGAACTAGACTAGAGGGAGGGGTGGGTGGGGTTGGGTGCTCCAAGGAAGGGGGGCAGGGAAGGAGGAAAGACTATAGATCATGCGATGCAGAAACGCTGCACTCAAAGAGACAGAGAGAAATGCAAAGAACAAAGACAAGTATGGGAAAAGATAACTGGGGACAAAGAGGGGGGGTCGGGGGGGTGTTGATTTGAAGATGGCAGAAAACCCAGAGAGAGACTGCTGCATAGTTACTGCCCAGCAACAGACCCCGATTATCAGACTCCCTCGGATTCCAAGTGGAAGTTTGAGCATCGCTGCCTCATCGAAGGGTGGAAATCATTTAAGGCGGTGATGGATTGTGGGAACGACCGACTGTTGCCCATCGCAGTCTGGCCCGCGTTACATGTTTACATTGTCTCTGCGAGCGCACGGTTTAAATAAATAACCGTCACATAGTTGCAGCATCCATAACCAACGAAATGACCAGTGAGGAAGCGACAAAAGCAAAAGTCAAAGCGATCCGTCGTGTTACTGATCAGCAGCCCGACAACTGGAATTCCATCACATAGTAAACTTCTGCTGAGACTCATAGATCCCATAATGTTCACCCCTCCCCATGGCAAACCAGCCCCCTTATCAGAAGAAAAGCACACACACACGCAAAGCCTCCACAGGGTTTTATCTTTAGGTCACAAGCATCTTTGAGCGTCACTGTGTGCGCCCGCCGACTGGATATCTGCGCCGGGGTCATCGCCTATGCACAGCGGAGCCGGTTTCAAAGTGTCCCACACTGATCTGGGCTCTGTGGAGGAAGCCAGCTGGGTAAACAGTACGAAGGGACACAGAGAGGCCTGCGTGGGTGTTCTTTCTACTCCAGTATCACCTTTCAGAACTCTGGGCGTACACCCTCCAGCACAGTCACACGGCGTCTGGGTGTTCCTGCTAAAGTGCTTTTTGACAACATACTTTATTCTCCTCGTCACTTTCGGGCAACGCCAGCCTGTAATCTCAGAAAAATAACACAAAAATGGAAGTGATAGCAGCTGAAATACTGCTGACGTTGCTCCTTTTTGAATTAAAAACTTTTTTTTCTTAGCTGTTGGCAGGGCAAAGGAAGCAATCGGAAGTCATTCAGTCCGACTGTTGGAACTTTTTTCAGACCGTTTCCATCGCACGGTTTAAACCTTCATAATTTCAGTGGAAAGTAACTTCGATTGAGCACCGGACGCCGCCACAACTTTGCATCAATCGGTTATATTTCACTTTTAGATCGCGGTCATCATCAATGCCCACATGCGGCACCTCTGATCAATAAACGAGAGCCACATTTCTACAGCGAGCAGAGAGAAGAGGTGAATGTTTCCACTGTGGAGCTTCTCAGGCCGCTATTTCAACTGCGTACAGGCTTTGCTGCAGAGAGACGCTAATGATGCATTATCATTTCTAAAGGTCGGGGAAGTCGGACCCTGAGGAAAGCTTAGACTCGATTAGAATGGCTCTCCACATTAACCACGTTGGCTCCTTCGCCACCTTTCAGCCTTCTTTCTGAGCCTGAGACAAAGAGAGGGAAGAAATGAACTCCCTTCTTGCACGTTCATTCCATGTGTGATGAAGGTGTCAGCAGCCATATACGATTACACAAAACCGCTGCCACATCCCCCCCCCCCCCCCTCACTATGCTCTGTCCTTTAAAAAGGGATGGATCAAAATTGCCACAGACAGGTGAGCCCAGTCATGTGCAATACGAACACCGGGAGAAATGCAGAGTAATCACATTCCTTGGGACTGTCACATCCCAGTGTATGTGTGTGTGGGGGGGGGGGGGGGCTTCAAAGTGTGAGGAAGCTGGTGAATCAATTCTGCTCCATTTTCTGGATTCCTGTGCAAGACCATCTGATTTAATCCCCCCCCCCCCGCCCCGCCCCGCCCCGGGCGTTGACCTTGTCAGAATGTGGACTGTACGAGTCGGGAAGCCAGGGACATTCTTACAAACTGCTCAGGCCTGTTACCCTCACTGATATGCAGACGGCGTCAACATGACATTCTCCGTATGCGTGCAAAGGGAAACATAAATACTAGCATCTGCAGGCTACAGAGGCAGCGTGAGGCGGGGGCCGGCAGCGTTTTAATACTCTACCAAAGCCTTTAAACCAGAATCTTATTGCTGTCGTTTAACCCACGGGAGGACTTTGTGTTTTTTTTTTTTTTTTTTAGTCAGGCAAATGTGCCCGATTGATCCATCATAATGAGCTCATTGTGAATGAATTCATCCCATAGCATGTGTTCTCTTCTGCCATCTGCATCTACCCCCAAATGACCCCCACACAGACAGCAAACGGGGGCGAACGGCCGACATGCAAGTTACAGCTGCCCTTGATTTGCCCGATGTAAATTGAGAAGTGATCATGGATAAGCTGTTGGGCTGCTGCGAGCTTAGTGGAAGCCACGACGAACTTCCTGCAGCCGAGCGACGCTCGGAGAAGCCTGGTTCCAGATCTCACCCTCTCTGGATAAGCCTTTTGATTGTGGGTGGTGAAGATGCCGCGGATTTAAAACGCAATTAGTTGCGATGCCATCAGAGCGTTTCCACATTAAAGAAATGAACGCCGACCGTCTGCTGGGGGGGGGGGGGGCTTCCTGCTATACAGTCAGCAGATCATCCACGATAGCTGCTGCAGGCCTGCAACGCTTCTCTGCCTGCCATGTGCAGATAAGAATACTTCAACATGATGAGGAGGAGAAGGAGCAAGAGATGTCACGTCACACACACACACACACACACACACACACACACACACACACAGAACTAGACGAGCATGCAGCATCATTGGTGTTGGTTTAGGGCAGGTATGGGGGGGGGGGGGGGCAGCTAGTGTTTGGCCAAGGATGGAGCTGTGTTATTCCAGCGCGTGCAGCGATGACCTTTGCCCCAAATAGCCAGCCCCACGCCTCGATCACGTCGTTTACTCCAGCCAAGCCGGCCCCACGGTGCCAAACGGCACCATGCAGACCCTCGCACCCGGCTTCCTGTCCAATAGCAGCCCGCTATTGTGGGCTGTGCGGATCGATACGCAGAAATCACTCCGGTGGTGTAGAGAAATGCACGCCTCATAATGGAGACCGCAATAAAGAAGCTCGCCTCACGACGCGATCCGGGTAAATGCCGTGCGCGCTGCGTTGCGCTTACCTTGGTCACAACGTTCTGCACGAGTCCCGTGTGCATCTCGAAGCTCCACTCATTGCACCCACACTGCGTGTTGTCCGTGGCGTTGCGGGCGCCGCGGCTTCCATCGGCGCGCGTATGAGCCGGCGCCGCCGTGACGCGTCTGGGACTCTCCAGCGAGGAGAACCCCCCAGTCTGATTGGAGTCGTTCCACGCCAGAGGCTGGACGCATGTGTTGTTCGGCTGGGCCAGGAGGAAATTATCCGAGTACTGGCTGAACCCGATGAACAGCGCGGGGATCCACGTCAACACGATCAGCTGTTTCTGGTACTTCCCAAACCCCCCGAGAAACGGAAGCACCGAGTTGTCGGTGCGCGCCAGCAGCCCCCCCGGCGTCGTCGTGCTTTCGGGGGACACGAAGCCGTTTTCCGGTTGATGGCTCTCAACGTCGAACTGCTCAACGGCCATCGCTGTTTTGCCTCCGTCGTGTGGCGAAGCCGGTTTGCAGCGCTGCCGACTGACCCCCCTGTCGACTCCACAATGCGTCACAGTCGCCTCCGCTCCGCTCCGCTCCGCTCCGTGAAAGCCGCGCGCACTCAATCACGGGAGGAGAGTTCAGACGCGCCTCTTTATCTATTCGACAAAGCCAGCGCGCCACTGAAAGCGAACGTGAGCGCCGATATTAAATGCTGATTATTATTTTTTTATTTCTTTTTTTTATTTTTATTTTATTTTAATTTGGCGATCACAAATCTGTATCCTATAAAAACTACTCATCGATACGCGCCCGCCTGTCGGTGTCGGTCAGGTGACCTTCCCTTCCACAGGTAGACTAGACACACCTTCTCAGGAAGGATTCGCGTTCACCGAGGAGAATCGAACAGCTGCACACACACCAACATGGCGAACCTACAACCTGAGAGTCCTTATTGTTGTGCTTTTTTTATGCAAATGAAACGTAGCGATGGAGCGCAAAATGAACGCGCACATTTCACCACGTTCAGTTTTTAGTTCACGTGGATTTAACGTTTTACGTCTAATAATAGTTCTTTGGAAAATGAAGGGTTGATCTAAATAAAATCTGATTAACGGATGTTTTTGGTTGAAGAATTTCAGTAAAATGACATTTTGAGTTGAATTCCAGACAGTGAAGCTGGAGAAAGTGTTTGTGTCCATTAATGCAGGTTCTAATTCCTGTTGGGTATTTTGACCTGAGAATAATAAATAATATATAATAAATAAATAAAAGCGATGCGGGGGGGTTCCATACAGATATTAAAACGTGTATAAAATAATAATTGTGGTAAAGACATCCAAAGACAGGCATAGAAAACTTTGCGGTGCATTTTTCTTTTTCTTTTTTTTTTATATCATATCTGGTTAATCAGTTTCTTGCCAATAGTAGGAATAAATGGTTCTTCTACTAATAATACTCAATCTAGTGCTCAGTGGTTGATATCAATTCGTTAATAACTACCTTTGTCCGAGGTAATCTTCCGTTGTATCCATGAAAAAGTGGTTAAACGAAAGGCTTTTAAATTGAAGAACTAAAGCGGGTTATGCTGGAGGATAGTAAACTCCAGCAAAATGAGTTCTCACAATCCCCAAATCTTTAGCAATGCTTGTTGCTTGGTGAAGCATAAATAAATAATAAAGCAATAAATACAGTCTTTTTTACCCATTAATAAAGCCTCAGCTTCTAAATCCTTTCTAAATTAGGATCAGTTAGCGCATGGTTTAACTCTTTATAGCAAAACTCCACATTTGCACGACACGCTTCTCATTTTAATAATCAATCAATGCAATCAGTATAAAACTCTCTTTTCGCGACTGAAAAGTATTCAGTTAAAAAATTCTCATGTTTAATTTTTACACAGCATAAATATGAAGGATCGTAAAAAATGCTGCTTCATCTACAAAATATTGGCAATGCTTCCCCCTCCTGGCCTAAATGTGCCAGTGCATGCTATTTTTGTTTTTTTGTTGGTTCCCGGACTTGAATTATGCAGAATTTATTTTTTACGTTAAATAATTGTATTAGATCGGCTTGTTTATTAAATTAATGTTTTTTGGGGGTTTTTTTTTGGTTTTTGCTTTTTACAAAATGTGGAAAGAAAAAAACGCAATCTAAATTGAGGGAGCCGACATCATCTTATTACATCCGACGTAGATAAACACTCAGCTTTTTGGAAAACATTGCATGAACAGCAAGTTTGACAGATCCTGCAGCTGCCAGAAGAAAAGAACTGAGGGTCCCTCCCTGAATGGCCCTGATAGTGGTTTTTTTTACACACACTGACGACCCCTGCAGGTTCACCGGAGAAACAGCATTGCTTTTTATTTATTTTCTTTTGAAGTGCTAAACTCAATGCAGCAACAAGCATGTAAAAAAACAATCTCAAATGTTTTCTTGATTTGCAAAGATGTTGTCTTTATTTATTTTTTAAATGATGGATGTTGTGAGATGTAGCTGTTCTAATTATATAAATGACATTTACAATTCTCACAAATGAAATAATAATAGGATTTGTGCAAAATGATGGCGCCAGATGCAAATGGTTAAGTTTTCAGACTGTTGTGCAGCCGATAATTAATGAAACATAAATGTCTGTGAAATAAATGGCCTTCCTTCTTGTGCCAGCTGCTCTGCTCTCTGGGAGGTATAGCAATAAAAAAGCATGAATGACCAGATTGAATTTATGTGCACTGCTCAGGAAACCAAGGCAATGCTTTCTTTTACAGTGTGTGCAGAATTTATCACATGGTTGTGTGCCAACAGAAACCAATTGACCGTTGTACCGTCATACTACCTCACTGTTTGTTATCATTGAAACCTGCTTGTTATCCTCCCTGGCAACTGTAATTCAGGTGTGTCCTGGACTCACCCTGTGGCATTGCTGTAAGTCAATGACTTTGTGCATGCGTGTGTGTGTGTGTGTGTGTATGTGTGTGTGTGTTCTATAAACCGGCTGTTACACATAAGTTGTAAAACAGAATTTGAATCAAGAGGTGTGCCTGCGTGCTCAGCAGTGAACACTCTGGGAACATTCTGATGTGAATATGTGTCGGTCTACTTTTCTGATTTGCAATAACCGTTCGCGTATTGGCAATAAACACGTCAAAGTTTCAGAATATATATATAAAGTATCTTGATGAATAAAACACAAGGCCACAACTTTTCAGGTGAACAATGTAATCATGTTGTTCGAGTGCAATTTGGTGCCAAAGTTCAGAAGTTGTGTGCTTTATATTACTTGGGGTTATTATCACCGTTGACAGAGAGGGAAAACAATCAATTCAATTCTGTGTATTGATAGTGTGTACAATCACAAACATACTGTACTGTCTGTACTGTACTATTATTACTGCACTGCATTCTTAACATTGAGCTCGAAATCACTGCAGAATAAGCTTGAACCCTTGAAATAAAATGAGATGATTGAGTATTTTCAACCAGAATTACTCAGATAAGATTCAAAAGCAATTTTTTTTTTTTTGCTTTTGAACCTTTGTTTTGAATGTGCTAGCGATAGAACTGCCAACGGTCCTTGAATGCAACACCAAAGCAACGCATCTTTTTCAGCATTGTTCTATAAAGCAGTGTAAAGTCAGAGGAACCACGTTAACAGGTTGCCGAGGAAGCACAGATGACGACACGAGTGAATAATCGATCTCGTCTTTGCACATTCATAAACCAGCTGTCAGAGCTTGTTCACTGTTTGCTCAGCGAGTGACATCAGTGTCAGTCTCTGGGAAGGATATCAAATAAGCACCTTTCAAGCGTCAGCAGGTTTTTTACCGTCACTGTGAATCAGCCGTTGGCTGGTTGTTGCTCCTCCAATGTGTCTCGTTATTGAGAACAGATGTCTAGTTTCAAATTCCAGATGTCGTGTTGATGTGGGTTACACATGAATGACAAATTCTTTTTTTTTAGTCACAAATGACTCTGCAACCAGGAAACGCTGTGGCCCCGCACTAGACTTCAGTGCAGAAAGCAAACAGAGAGTTAAATATTTACTCCCCCCCCCCCCCCAGCCAGAGAGACACTCACGGCCACTTTTACTTTTCACCTTAAAATACAGCAACGCGTGGGAATGGGCTCTTACAGAAAGAAAACACCGGTCCAACGGAGGGTGACAAAAACGAATCATCCCTGCAGTATTTGCCACACCTTGCTGTGACAGCCATAAAACTCCAAGAAATAGGTCAACGTTTGCAATAAACATGAACATGCAAATATGAGCAGGCTGTGGACAACACACACGCACACGGCAAACTCAGAAAGCAACCTCAAACAGGGGGTTCGTCTGAGCGCCGGACTTTTCTTTTAGAGATCATATAATGGCATTATTATTTAATCTCCATTATCCCAATACACAACGACGCAGGCACTGGTTCACTGTCCTGATGTTCAGTGCATGCCTTGGCATAAAGTAATACCTATTATGATACAGAAGTCTCTTTTTTTTTTTTACAGCCCTGCAGTGTGTTTTGTTTAACACTAAAATCCAAGCCCCGATGAGCCCACAGTAGGAAAGACAACATATTCAGGTGGGGGGTGCGGGTGAGGCTGTACAAGTTGTTCCTTATAATAGAAGGGACTGCCTTCATGCAAAAGTCATCATTCAAAGTTTGCTCAAACAACCTGCAGGGACAAGTCACATCTCGTTCTTTAAGTGAATGGCATTCAAACAGCATGAATGTGAGAAAGAGAATAGGCCCGAGTGTGGAGATTCCCAGTCTAGGGTGTTGGTTCACACTCTCTCTCCCTCTCTCTCTCTCTCCCTCTCTCTGTTGTTCTGTTATGTGTGGAGCGATGTGTTAGACGTGCGTGCTGGAAACACCAGAGGGCACAATGTGCCCGTCAGCAAAATCAACTGTCGTTTTTCTCTAAGAGGAACAAAGGTCATAACACCGTATGACTTAAAACCAAGGCAACCAACTTTCAATAGTTTCCACTCTCTCACATCACATGTGCTCGTCAAATAAAGTGAAACCCCTGGTTAATAGTTTTACTATTTATTTACTTTTAAAACCTGCCACAGACCCCCCCCCCCCCCTTTTTATCACAACCACCTCTCACTTTTCAAATCCCATGCAGACACGCCTACCTGTGCTCTGCTGCTGTGGGCACAAAGGAATGAAGGCGTAACAGAAAAGTCATGACGGTGAAGAAAAGATCAATTATGAAGGAAACTAAACAAAATATGCTTCTTGACCTTGACTGTCTCCTTCAAGAAAGCAACGCAGAGCTCCAAACTCTCTTTGCCCCGGAGATCATTGACCCTGGGATGAGAAAGTATATTTGCACAAGTGTTGTGAGATGTGGATGAGTGTGTGTGTGTGTGCGCGCGCAGCCGGGGAAAAGCCTTATCTCTATATGGGGGGGGGGTGAAATATGTCGGCTGCTGCATTCTCTCGCTCTTGTCAACTGGATATGCAACAGGGCTTTAAGTGATGGGAAAGGTATTAAGTACAATGAAACACAAATGCACCGCAACCCCTGAAGCTAAACACAAATCCCCAGTGTGGTAATCACATAATAATAATAATAATAATTTAGGTTTAGGTGAATTCTTAACCGACAGGATGATAACAGGAACCTGATGTGTTGTCATTCCACATAATTCCTTATCATGCTTAACCTTGCTTTTCTACTCCCCCCCTTTAATTAACTTCCAGCGACCTCCTCCTCCACCTCCTCATCCTCCTCCGGCGCGTTAAACATCTTATCGTTATAGTCTCGATCAAGAGTGTGATTGCAAAATGGACTTTGCGTGACACGAACAGCCTCCAGACAGAGGCTGTGGTCTTCAGGCAAGTGAGCGCAGGACTGTTCCAAAAAAAAAAAAAAAAAAACACGGCAAGGTGTGGTTCGCTCTGCGAACGCGTCCAGCTTCCGTCTCTTCACAGCACAGCAGAGAGACTGTGTGTGCGCGCAACAGGAGGTGGGGGAGCGCACAGAGGTGCGTCGTCCGACCGGGGCAGCGGCGCAGAAACGACCGACTCGGACCGTGAAACAACTCCGGAAACATGAGTTTGTACGGCTCCAACTCGAAGCTGGCGACTATCGGCCAGCGAAGTAATTCGCGACCGGATCTGTCGAGTTCGAGTTTCAGAAACGACGTTTTCGTCGGCGGGAACGGCTTCCAGGGTGATTTCCAGGGCGGAGACGGCGCAGGGTACGCGTACACCTCCGGCTACTCCAGGACCTCCGTCCATGGAGGGGGCCTCGGGGGGCATAAGGTGCAACTCGGAGGCATGGGAGGGAGCGGAGGAGGTGGAATGAGGTAAAAAATAAAAGTAAAAACCCTTATTAAAGACACCTGTTCACGCACGGCGCGCATTGTGACGTAGAAAAATAAAGACGCGCACACACAAAACAGGTGAAATTTAAGGAATATCAGCTGGAACTCTCAAGATGACGTCATTTTTATTAGATAGAAACCAAGCAGGTGTGTGTGTGTGTGTGGGGGGGGGGGGGGGGGGGGGGGGGGTAATTACCTTGAAAAGCAAGTGTGAACAAAGTAAATAGGTAAATACGTTATTGTGTTATTACTTAACTGTAGCGTGTGTGTCTAAAATGTGGAATCGCTCTTACTCTACTGCTCAACATTATGAATTAGACCTACTATAGAATATCCTGCCCCCCCCCCTTCCCCCCCCAGTGGAATGCTTTGCATAATCATGATGACGTCATTGTCTAACGCGGTATCGAGGTGTCAGAATTAGTTGGTCTTTAATACATTCTGCAAACGCTTACCTCATGCTGCACAAAGGTTAAAGTTGAAATACAGTAGCTGGGCGCAGTTTATTAAAAAGAGAAAACATACGGGCTTTAAAAAAAAAAAAATGGTCTGCTTTTATTTTCCCACGTGACCGGAAAACATTCATTACACGTAAATTAGTAAGATTTACAAAGATCATAATATTGTTAAAGTGCATTTGTACACAGCTGAGTATTTAGATTTTGGCCTTTTTTTTAATTATTATTTTGTCTTATTTATGTTATTCAAAACCGATATTTAAAATATCTGACAATGTACCCCCTCAAAAGTAGTGTGCAGGCTGTTCAGCAAAAAGCTATGTTCCTGACGAGCCAGTGTCAAGAGTACCTGCAACGAGCACGGATGATTATCCAGAGCGTAAGTGAATTACCAAATTATAACTGATCTCAAATGTTGTTGTTGTTTTTTTCTACTTCAAGTATTTAAAAATAAATAAATGAGTAATGCTATATTAAGAGTAGGACACGTGACTTACAAAGGTGACGATGGAAGCAAGGTATACTGTCACAGGTGAAAGAGTTCAGCGTCTGCGTGCGTTATTGCAGGGGGGTCCGGCGATAGAGGCAGAAAAGCTGCTGATCATGGCTGCAGAAACCATGGAGCAGATGAAGCTCTGTGCCAGAGACCTGCAACAGATGAGAATACCTTCGGACATCTTTAGAAAGTAAGACAAGCTGCTGTGTGTGTGTGTGTGTGTGTGCGTGCGTGCCTTTGCAGAGTGCAGGTGTGCCATCGTGTGAGCTTTGTGCTCTCTTTGTTTGTATTTGCGTATGTTCCTTGGTGACTGTGAGGCCTTCCTCCCATATAGCTCAACGCAGCTCGGCTGAAGTCCGTTTTTGAGCGACACCAGGGCATTCTTCTCCTTCAGTTGTTTTTGCCAAGCTGAGCTCTTTGAAGCTGGCTGGTGTGTGAGTGTGTATGTGTGTGTGTGTGTGTGTGTGTGTGCCCATCACGCAAGGTTGACCAAGCATTCTCCTGTTTTTTTGTACAACTCTGCAGTTTGGACCAGTTTCAAAACATGCATGCTGCGATTCAGCAGCAGCTGGTTGGTGGCATGACCATAAGGCGGAGCAGGGGCAGCGTGGGCTCCCTTGAGGGGGGGAGAATCTTCAATGACGCCATGGCTTGGATTGCCCAACAGAAGGTGAGCGCTCCGATGATGCAGGGCAAATCAACATGAGGGATTTCTTTTTGTTTTTTATTCGTACAGTAAATCTATGTAGACTCGCCTATACAATTTGATTCAATGTTGGTGCCATGTTTGCCTTTGGGAAAAAAAAACATGATAAGAAGTGATATAAAGACTCAAATCAATCATTTTCTTGATTTGTTTTTGTAATCTATTACTAATTCACACACTGAATAGTTCATCACAACAGCTTCTGTGATCACATCATCCATAAATCTCATTCAGAAAGTGTAACACATACATAAGTGTCTGCATGCCTCTGCTTGAAAGGAGGTGGGAGGCGGGGGATGCACACACATACACACACACACACACACACACTATCACCTATTCTGTTACTGAAACCATCTTGACATTCTGCCAAAACCGGATCTGTGAGCGAGGGGGTCCAAGAGGCGGCCAGGAGGAATAAAAGGAAGAGTTGTTAGCTTTCGCCACTAGAGAAAGAAGATTGAAAAAGTCACAACGAGCTATAAAACGCATGGCGAGGGAGGAAGATAAAGACGCCATGGAGGCAGAAACAAAAGTACAAGTAAAGGAGTGTGAAATCGGACACGCCACTGACTCACTGGTTACGCGACATGGCAGTTCAGCAGATCTCTTAACATGTTTGTGGGAATACGCCCTTCTACTTTCTACCTAGCCGGCATTCACACGCCCACCCCAAAAACACACCCTGGCATTCTGTCATCGCTCCAAGCCTCACCCTCTGTTGTCAGTTATCTTCCCCCCTATCATCAGACTTGGAAACATTTCTTTGTTTGAGCTTTTATACTCCAAGTTTTACCACTCCTGATATCTAGTGAGGATTTTAATCGGCCGTTTCTCAGCAGTACTTTTTACTTTACAAAGTTCACTTAAGCACAATGTAACACAGTTCTGTGTTGACTTTTTTGGTCCAGACACTAGCTGTACTGTTGACATTCTTTTCAAAGCCTTCAGCTAAGAAGCTATGAGGGGAAAAGGGAGTGGCCAGAGAACAAAAGCCGAGAATGAGGAAAAAAAAAATGCAAGCAAAGATCAGGGACCGGCTGAAGTCAGTTCGCTGAAAGAGCTCTTATCTGAGCTGTCGGCCCTTGAGCAAGGGGGTGAATAGTTGGGATAGTTTCCTGCTTCACTTCATGATTAAATGCTGACACCTAGAGGACGAAGAAGAGAACTTAGGTTAAAAATTAATAGGAAGGAGAAAAAAAAATCATTTACAACTTTGCTATTTGGAAGACGAAAGTATGCTCACGATATATACCGTATATATATATATATTCTCCATTTTCCAAAAGTCATGTCAATTTTATACCTACCAGGCTTTTTCCAAAAACCATTAAAACCTGTAAATCATTTACACTGTGGTGCTGGTCGGCATGCATGAAACAACGGACCCGGTTTGTCTTGAGTCAATTCCAAATGCTCCCTTTGTTGTCTGGAAAATCTGCTTCAATTATTAATGAACAGTTTGTGCCTTTTATGTTTTAAGATGTTCTAGTTTTAAAGATAAAAATGCATAAAGTTTAGAGATGCTGCCTTCTTTAATATATATATATTTTTTATGTGTTACTTCAATAACATTCCCACAGTAATATTCAATAAAATAGGGAGTATCACATCATTTTGTCTAGCAGTTTAAGTATTTAATAAGGAAATAGTAAGCTGACTCTATCTTGCAGCGTATGATTGAGACGGCTCCATGGGGCGATGACTCCTCCGCGATAGAAAAGCAAATTTCGAGCCACAGCAGAACCCACAGCTCTCTTCAGAGGAGCCAGGAAGTAGACCGTGCCAGAGATGAACTGGTAAGTGGACACAGACCTCATCTCAGCTGCTCGGTTATACTTGGAATTTTGTGTTAGTTGAAATTAACCCCTTAAAGCCTGCCTTCTGACAAATCTGTAAAACAAAACAAAACAAAAAAACGTAAAATTTATACAAGTGCTCAAATTTATGTAAGTTTTGCAAAATTCTGATTTCTTTTCATGGAAAATGCAGATGCGTGTGTTGGCTTGTATCTATCAGCTTATTCGGGAAAAAAAATCAAACTTCTGAAATAGAAATCTCAAAATCCTGAAAGGCCATGTGTATCAAATACAATACGTTTGGCAATAAAGGGTTAAAGGGAATCAAGCAATGAAAGAAAATCTATTTTTTTCAGAACTCGAAGGGCGAAAGATACAACCTCGCCATCCTGGAACAAGAATGGGACAGCCTGCAGGTAGAGCGAAAGTGTTTTGGAGAAATGCTCAAAATCATGCGTCATAACTGTTGGTCATTTTGTGTATTTACTTGGCATCTTTCTTTCAGAAAATGTCCCACAGTCGCGTGAGTCAGCTGCGTGAGCTCCAGAACATCATCGAGGAGATCTCCGGAGCCATCATGTGGGTCAATGAGCGGGAGGAGGAGGAGCTTGTGTTTGACTGGGGAGACAAGAACATCGATCAGTACATTCCCAGGAAGCAAGAGAGCTACTCTGTAAGCCTGAACTCAGCGTTTCGCTTTCAGTCAATCTCAGTTACACATTAAAATGTTAAGAATCGACCGTCTAGCCTTTTTTGGGCCCCTAACACGCTTTTGTCCTGACAGGGAATGATGAAGGACCTTGAGGAGAAAGAGAAAGAGCTGAACAAGCTGAAAGTGAAAGCGGATGGACTCCTTAACAACAACCATCCTGCCTCGGATAAGATTCAAGTAATGCGTTTTATGAATTTGTTTGTTTAACACCAAAAGCATGGCATTAGTTTGGCGTTGATGTTCCTATGTGCTCCCATAGGCCTACATGGACACCTTGCAGACCCAGTGGAGTTGGCTCCTCCAGATCACCAAGTGCATCCACTCTCATTTGAAGGAGAACTCTGCCTACAGTCAAGTAAGTGTTGCTCCTGCATCCGTGAATGTGGCATCCTGCGTGTTTCACTGTGGATAATAATTGAAGCTTTTTTGGTGCCATCCTCAGTTCTTCAAGGATGCCAACGAGACTTATTCCAAGCTGCAGAAGGAACATGAGACGATCCGCAGCAAATTTACTTGCAACAAAAACACAACTCTGGAGTCACTTGTTGAGCTCCTGAAAAACCTGGAGGTATTTAAACTCTTATATCTAGAAAGCAGGTACTTTTTAAGAGATTTGAAGCCCTCATCAAACAGTTTATTAGGTAATGCCTAACTCACTAGACCAGTTTATGAAGAGTGCTAGAAATTCTTGTGCAGAGTTTTTGTGTTACTGTGGCCGTGCTTGGAGATACAGTTAAAACCAATGATCTTTTTGTTTTGTTTGGGTACAGAAACACAAGGAACGAATTGTGGAGAATAAGAGGCAGGTCCAAACTCTGGTCAACAAATCTAAGACCATTGTCAGGCTGAAACCTCGTAACCCTGAAGAGAAATCAAGCAGCCCCATCATTGTTGAGGCGCTGTGTGACTTTAAGCAAGACCAGGTGGGATTTCGGCTTTCCATCACACATGCACGCACACACACACACACACACACACACACACACACAGTTGCATAGTCTGATGCGAACTATTTTGCCCATTTTGTGTTACAGAAAGGAATTTTAAAAGGGAATGAGGGCATCCTGAAGGATAACTCGCAGCGCAGCAAGTGGCTCGTGACGGGACCAGGAGGTCTGGATATGTTGATTCCCTCTGTGTGTCTGCTGATCCCCCCACCAAACCCGCTCAGCATTGGCCTTGCTAGCAAGTAAGAGAGAATGAAAAACATCCTTATATACAAACATTACGTATATACGCACAGCACAAGTCAAAAGGTTAGGACACGCCTTTAATTTACTTGGATTGAAAGGTGTGTGTATATATATACATACACATATATAGACTTTGCATATGTGAACAAAGTGAGATTTTGTTAAACTTAGTGAATTCATTGTGCTGTTCCCTAGGAATGAGCAGTATTACGATGCCATCATGAGCCTTTGGAACCAGCTCTACATCAACATCAAGAGTCTCATCTCATGGCAATACTGCCTCAAAGACATCAATTACATCAGCACCCTCACCGTCAGCATGGTAACGTCCCAAAGAATGCATTTAGCTCCTTTGATTTATCTTTGATTCCATGCTGAGCTTAGCCTGACCCCCTCCCCTTTGTCTCGCAGCTGAATAAGATGCGTCCTGAGGAGTACCGCAACATCATCAAAAGACTGGAGACTCACTATGAGGAGTTTCTGCGCACAAGCAAAGGTTCTGAGCTGTTCGGAGAAGATGAAAAGAAAACTATCCAAGGCCACTTCGATAAAGCCCAGAATCATTACGACACCCTGATCGTCCAGCTGCCTGCTTACAGTGAGTGTAAACACTTTTTGATCTTGTTGTCAGTCCTCTAAATATTAAAGTTTATCCACCATAAATTAGTATACTCAAAATTGTCCATTAACTTTTTAAGAAGAGGACGGAGCGAAGCCTGAACCCCCCAAAAAGGAGGTCATCAAGCCTGTGACTGTAAAGGTGGTCAAGGCCACTCCCCCACCCAGTTCTACGCTCAGCCTCACCCTGATGAGCAGCCTGCAAGAGCTGCGCCGCAGGCTGGAGCTGGCCGAGTCTGGGCTCACCAGCCATCTACACGTTCCTCTGGGGGATAACAGCGTGCACGAGTGCTCAGTGCACATCCAGAAGCTTCAGGTATTGATTAATAGTCCTATTTAATTTCAAAGTCACGTTACTTGCTACGAAACAAATTCATGTTTCAGACACAATTTCCATAAATAGCAGCTCATGTGGCGTTTAACTTCACAATGGGTGTCTAGACTGTGCATCAGGACCTGGACTCCATTCATGATGAGTATCTGCGACTAAGAGAGAAGATCGTAAAGCAGCTTGAAGGGTTTCCTCCAGACTCAGAGCAAGCCAAGTTTCTCCAGTCGGAGCTGGAAATCATCAACAGAAAACTGAGAGGCCTTCAGGGACTCTACACAACCTACAATCAAAGGTCATTTTCTCTTTAGCCCACAGTGATTGATTGACTGTGACATACGTGACAAACAAAGGGATTTTTTTTTATTTTTTTATTTAGTGTATTAAAAGTAATTTTCAAGAACATATATGTTATTAATTTCTATTATTAATGTAATGAATGTGTGTCGCTGACAGACTGGCGGCTCTCCAGGCTTTACTCCAGCGCCTTCTTGAGAGCGAAGATATCATTAAAGTCTACGAGGCCCGGCTGACGGAGAAGGAGACCACCTCCCTCAATGCTGGAGAGGTGGAAATGTATCGCAGCACTCTGAAGGTTTGACACATTTTCCACATTTAGTTGAGATTGCTAATTTCTGCTTTGTAGATTCAAGGCATACAGCACAATTGAAACCACTGTACATGTGGTACATATTCTTTAGATTAAACTTTCTATTATACCTTTTTTTCCTTCTACTCCAATGTGATGTAGAAAGAAATGTCTATGTAAATAAGTATTTATCATTATTGACAAAATTGTAGTGAAACCCCTCAGTTTTATGAGTACTTGTAGTTTACATGCATACTGGTATGTATATATATATATCAATTTCAGAACTATTCATTCTAATAATGCACTGTTGCTATTTTTTCTTACACATTTCAATGCTTCCCCTTATTTATCAAAACCCAATTTGTGATTCTGCATTAAAGCAAATGAAGAGTGACATCGAGCAGAAACGAGACCTGCTGACGGCTTTGGAGTCGGCCCTGGCTAAAGCTGTGCACTGGAATGGGCAGATTTCTGACTCCTTCCACAAGTGTGATGTTGACCTGTCCAAGTACACAGACCTGGTGGGTCAGATGTCTGACCGCTGGCGCCGCATCCAAACCCAGATTGATAGCAGGTTAAGAGTATACATGTGTAGATGTTTCTTTAATACCTGTGAATGTTTCTCCACATCCTGGTAAATGTCTAAAAATAATCCTTCCTTCCTTCCTCCCTCTCTCCCACTCTTTCCTTCTCAGAATGTGGGACTTGGAAAAGCAAGAGAAACAGCTGAATCATTATCGACAGAGCAGCACTTCCCTGGAAGAATGGATAAACAATGCCAGGAAGCGACAGGATGCCCTTCAACTGGTTAAGCTTGGTGACATCCAGACGCTCATGGATCACCTCAATCAACAGAAGGCATGCGCTTCCTTGTTTGCGTCAACAAATACATGAACTCATGGGATTTAATGTTTGTGAGTTTAGATTATATAAATATAAACCTCTATTTTCTTATGATTGTCCCAATTTAATCAGTAACAAAACAAAACGACACCAAAATGAAAACTCCATAGATTCTTTAGGTGAGTTACCCCATCAGCACTGATTACAGCAGTAATCTTCCTCCTCGTGGACTGGCACAGCCTCTAATTGTCACCGTCCAATGGTGTCCCATTCTTCCGTCGTAGCTGCATAGGTGATGCTGAAACAATGACATAGTCTTGATTATGTTTCTCAAGGAATGGAATCCTGTACAGATGACATTTAGTCCCTAATCTTTATGGCTTTAATAGTTGAGTGGGAGTAATGAAGGAGTTAAACCAACACGTGGCCATTTGGGATCAGCTGGACACAAATAGTCACAAAGATCAGTCAAATGGGACTAAAGCTTATAATGTTGTGAATTCTAAGTTGAGAGTGCTCATTTGGATATAGATGTATGTCTGACTATACCTGTCAACGCAATGCCCTGCTTTTTTGCACAGGCACTCCACGTGGAAATCAAAGGAAAGAAGGAGAAAGTAGAGGATGAGCAAAAAAATGCAGATACCTGTGCCGCCTCCATAAAGGTCAGTTAATGGCCATCACATATATTCTTTTTTTATTTTTTTAAATCAATGTGCACCAAACAGCTAAGTGAAATGTTTACTGTGTGTTTTCAGGATTATGAGCTTCAGCTGGCTTCCTACAGTTCAGGCCTGGAAACTCTGCTTAATATTCCTATCAAGAGAACAATGCTTCAGTCCCCGGCCTCTGTGATCAGACAGGAGGTATGAGCGCCGCCCATCCATCAAGTCTCGCTAAATCTAGTCGACTATTGATGCATGTTACTTCTTATGAATTATAGATTTGCCACCTGAATTATTAACTCATGCAAATACAACCATCGACTGACCTTAATTTGTCCTTGAAATATCTTACTTGTACGCATATCCTATATACATTTATCACATGAACATTTGACATGAGCCTTAATTTAGTGTCTTTAACTCCAACAGGCGGCTGACCATCAGTCCCAGTACATCGAGCTGCTAACTCGATCCAGTGACTATTACAAGTACCTCGGGGAGATGATGAAGAACATGGAAGAGCTCAAGGTGGGTGTTGAATTTATATAACGCATTTTAAGTTTAAAGTAAAAAAAAAAAACATTTGTTAATGTGATGTAACTAAGGCTTGTTTCGTTTTGGCCACTGCCGTCTTCAGATCAGGAACACCAAGATTGAGATGTTGGAGGAGGAACTGAAGCGTCTGAAGGACGGCATCCAGGATCGTGACCTGAAGAACAAGTCTCTGGAGGATGCTTTGGCCCGCTACAGGCTGGAGCTTTCTCAATCAAAAGATGAAATCATTTCTATGGAGGAAGTGAAAAGAACCACAGTAATGCAAGTTCACGCCACTAAGGAGAGCCTGGATAGCACACACAGTCAGCTTCAAGATCTTAATGACCAGTTGACGCGCATTAAATACCAGCTGGAGGAGGAGAAAAGAAAAAGAAGGTTGGCAGAGGAACGCTACAACAGCCAGCAAGAGGAATACGAGGCGGCTGTTCGCCGCAGACATAAAGAACTCGAAGAGCTTAACTGGGCCAAGATTGATTTGGAAAAGTCTGTGAAGGACAAAGAACGTGAACTGGAAAGAATGAAGATACTGTTAGAGGAGGAAGCGTCACGTCGCCGAAACGCTGAGTCAGATATTTCAAAGGTAAGAACACAGTGCACCCAGGAGATAAATCTACTTAAGCAGACATACGAGACAGAGATTCACACTACCAAGACAACGATCCTGAAAGCCTCGCAACAGAAACAAGAAGACACGGCAGAGCTGAGATTACAAGTTGACCGATTGTCTGCTGAGAAGCGAGATCTAGAAGAGGAGCTAAAGAGACTGAGGCAATCCATTGTTCTTTCTGAAGAGAGGAAAAGTAGAGCAGAGCAGGAGTCCAACCAGCAGAGGGCATCAGTGGCACAAGAGACGAGGATTCGCACTGAGTTGGAGATTCAGCTGAGAGCGCTTAAGCAGCATAAAGGAGATGACGATCTCAAAATAAAGGAGGTCAACAAAAACAATCAGGAAAAGTCCAGACAGATCAGCATGCTAACATTTAACCTGGAGGAGGAAGGGAAGAAGAGGAGAGCTCTGGAAATGGAAATCATTCATCTGAAACAGATTGAGACCGAGCTGAAGTCCAAGAACACCTCCTACCTGGAGGCCATTAACAAGCTTAAAGTGTCTGAGCAGGAGATTCGCATCACCAAAGTAGAGCTGGAGAAGCAGGCCAGCGAGAAAACCAAGGCTGAGCAGGGTTCTGCCCAGTTGCAGAGTCGCGTCCGGGAACTTCAAAGCTCTCTGGATGGAATGGAAGCTGAGTTGGAGAAGCAAAAGAAGGTAACCCAGGAGGAGTTCGCGCGTAGAAAAAGAATGGAGTCGGAGCTGGAGAAGATGATACATACCTGCAGAGAGCACACCACCACAATCAACACACTGAAATCTGTCCATGTAGAGATTTCCACCACTGAAAGGAAGTATGAGCAAGAACTCAGTGCCCTCCAGGAGACATTGGAAAAGAACCTGAGGGAGCACAAAATCACCAAGAATGAACTGGCAGCCATCACGGTGGAGCTGAGATCAAACAAACAGAAGCTCCAACAGGAGCAGTCTAAAATCTTTGAGCTCAACCAACGCAACGACATGTTGTATAAGACCATTGAGGAGAAGAGCCGCCTGCTGAACGAACAGGCTGCAGAGATCGACCACCTGAAGACTCTGACGCAGAACCTAACAAAGGAGAGACTGAGATTGGATGAGGAGCTGAGGACAGTGAGACAGGAGAGGGATAACCTGAAACTCGGCAAAGACACCGTTGATAAAGAAACATCAACTCAGATCTCGGCTTTGCATGTCCAGCTCCAGAGCAGCAGCAAGAGGACAGCGGATCTCCAGGCTCTCATTAATGATCTGACCAAGGAGAGAGAAAAGCTTAAATTGGAAATAGACAAATTCCAAAAGCAATCCATTGAGGTATTATTCAATGTGTTGAAGGGTCATGTCTACTTAATTCAACTAATCCATTTCAGCTTTTGCATGAATGGTTACAGGTGTGGTTAAACTGAACTTGATTTCATTTTGGAACCTTGCTACTAACAGACATGTTACTTTGGGATTCTGCATGAGAACCTTGCATTTACAAATACTTGTACTTGGATATGCATGTGGATGACCAATTAATTTGCTTGTTATGTGGCAGATCATATCAAGTGATCAATCACTGAATAGCTACTGATATTACAAACAACAGGTTTTTTTTTATTTAATACATAATCAATTTGCTGTCAGAATTCACAAATTTAGACATTGATTATTGAGAGATTGACTATAAACAAATTATATATTCAGAAATTCATAACCTGATAAGGAAAATCCTGTGTACTCATCAAAATCACTTTTTGGATAGAAGTTTGTCTCTTTGCTGATTGCATCACATTTCTGCTCATATAATACCATGTTTTTGTCTCTCCAGACTTCCATGAGGGTGCACGAGTCTCAAAGCCAGTACAGCGAACTACTGCAGGAAAGGGACAATTTACGCACCAAGCTTAAACTGCTGGAGCAAGACAAGATACGCCATCAACGTCTGGAAGAGGAGCTCAACCGAATCAAGCTCACATTAGATACTGAGCTCCGCAACAAACAGCGACTGCAGGATGAAAAGAATACTGTCCTCAAAGACTTAAATTACATCAAGACCCAGCATGAGCTGAGAGAAAGTCAGATTAGGCAGTATGAATCAGACAGAGACAAGACTAATCGAGAGAAACTCTCCTCACAGAATGAGATTGAGCGGCTCATGAGGCAACTTAGGAGTCTAGAGGAGAGTTATAAGAGTCGGTTGCTTTTTTCTGAAAAAGAGGCTTCAGATCTGGCTCTCAAGAGAGACGCTCTACTGAGAGAAATACAGAGGTTGCAGCAGAGACCTACCTCTCTAAGCAAGCAGACCCAGACAAATGAGAAGGTCCCAACAATTGATCCGTCCAAGCTGGTATTTGATGGGGTGCGCCGCAAAGTCACGGCCCACCAGCTTCATGACTGTGGTATAATCAATAAAACCACTCTGGACCAGCTCCTAAAGGGAACAAAGACCGTGGATGAGGTAGCTGTAGAGATCCAGCTTAACCTAAAAGGTACCGGCATCATTGCTGGCATGATAACCGGCTCTCAAGGGAAAATGCCGTTCACTGAGGCCAAGAACAAGCAACTTCTTACCCCAGAGAGTGCCCTCATGCTCTTGGAAGCTCAAGCAGCAACAGGCTACATAGTGGACCCCACATTTAATGAGAAGATGCCTGTAGATACCGCCTGCTCCAGAGGGATTGTAGACACAGAAGACCGAGAGACCTTAGTCACAGCTGAAGCAGCTAGCATAGGCTTCAAAGATCCATACACTGGAAAAGTGTTGTCTGTAGGACAGGCTTGCAAACAGGGCATGGTAGATAAAGACAAAGCAATTCGTTTACTGCAGGCTCAGGAGTCAATTGGAGGCATAATAGATCCTGTTCTGAGTGTGTTCCTACCCAAAGACTTGGCTTTGGATCGCAATCTTATTGATGAGGATCTCTACACTGCATTGAACAAAAAACCTACTTGTTACCAGGATCCAATGACGGGAGAGAAGATAAGCTATACAGACCTTAGGAAAAAGTGTAGCGTGGACTCAGTTGCTGGCTTACTTCTTCTCAATGGTCCAGAAAAGTCCATGACAGTGAAGGGTCTCCGTGGTGAAGTGTCTGTTACAGAGCTCATCAAATCTGAACTGCTGGATGAAACTGATTTGCAGAAACTCAACGAGGGCGTGCTCTCGAGTAGAGATATTGAAGAAAAACTCAAGTCCTATCTCTATGGCAGTACCTGCATTGCAGGTATCTATGATGAGGCCAATGATCAAATACTGCCTCTCTATAAGGCAATGAGGGCAGGCCTGCTTATGAGAGGAACCACTCTGGAGCTTCTTGAGGCCCAAGCTGCCTCTGGCTTCATTGTTGATCCAGTCAACAATATCTTCTTGACGGTAGAAGATGCTGCAAAGAGAGGCCTGATAGGGAAAGAGTTTAAGCATAAGCTATTGTCTGCAGAGAAGGCAGTAACTGGATACAAAGACCCCGCTACAGGAAACACAATCTCCCTTTTCCAGGCTATAGAGAAAGATCTTATTGAGAAAGGTCATGGAATCCGTCTACTCGAGGCCCAAATTGCCAGTGGAGGGATTATTGACCCCAAAGAGAGCCACCGGATTGATGTTGCTGTTGCCTACAAAAGGGGATATTTTGACGAGGAGATGAATGATATTCTGTCTTATGAAGGGGATGACACAAAAGGATTCTTTGACCCTAATACGAAAGATAACCTGACATATCTTCAGCTGAAAGATAGGTGCATCACAGATAGCAAAACAGGCCTAGTACTTCTGCCACTCAAAGACAAGAAGAAGATCCAGAAGTTGGAGGAGACCCGCACCAATGTCCTTCGTAAGAGGCGGGTTGTGATCGTTGACCCAGACACAGGGCTGGAGATGTCAGTGAGGGAAGCTTATCACCAGGAACTGATTGATTACGACACTTTCCTGGACTTGTCAGAGCAGGAATGTGAGTGGGAGGAAATAACTATAAAGGGTTCTGATGGCTCTGCGCGTTTGGTGATAGTGGATATGAAAACAGGAACCCAATATGACATCAAGGACTGTCTGGAACGTGGTATCATCGACCAGGCATCTTTAGATGAATACCGTGCTGGAACGGTGACCTTGAACCAGTTTGCTGATAAAATCACAAACAGAACTAGCAGCAATGAGATGACCATTGCAGCCAGCAATCTTGAGGACTTGGTCACCTGCAGCAGTCCCACCCAGATTGCGCCATCGTCTCCCACCGTCCGTAAACGCTTCAGCAGTATTTCCATCACTGTTTCTCCCCCTGAGTTGTTTGATGACCAGAGCCCCGTGGCAGCTATATTTGACACAGAGACATTGGAGAAAATAACTATTTCTGAAGGGATCAAGAGAGGCATAGTTGACACTCTTACAGCACAGAGGCTTCTGGAGGCCCAGGCTTGTACAGGCGGTATCATCAACCCTGCCACCGGCGAGAGATTGTCGCTTCAGGATGCCACCAATCAGTGCATCATTGATGAAAGCTTGGCCAGTAAGCTGAAAGCTGCCCAGAAAGCCTTTGTTGGTTTTGAGGACGTGAAGACAAAAAGAAAGATGTCTGCAGCAGAGGCAGTGAAGGAGGCATGGCTGCCTTATGAAGCTGGCCATAGATTTTTGGAGTTTCAGTACCTGACAGGAGGCCTGATCGAGCCTGAGACTGGACGTCGCATCGCCATCGAAGAGGCTATCCGCAAAGGATGGGTAGATGGTCTGGGAGCTCAGAAACTTCAGGATACAAAAAACTACCAGAAGAATCTGACCTGTCCAAAGACTAAACTAAAGATCTCCTACAAGGAAGCCATGGACAGCTGCATGGTGGAAGAAAGCAATGGGATGAAGATGGTGCAAGCCTCTTCAATATCATCCAAGGGAATCAGCAGTCCTTACAATGTGTCTAACCCGGGCTCTCGCTCTGGGTCAAGGCCTGGCTCCCTTGCTGGCTCCAGAAGTGGATCTCGTAGAGGCAGTGTAGATTACACCTCTACTTACAGCTATAGTTACTCCTCCAGTAGTACCAGCTAAAATACCAACAATCATTCTTAATATACTCTTAGTACACAACATAAGAACGGCTATTATACTTAGACCAGTTATTACCATCTGTTTTCACGCAGTGGGCTTTTCTTAAATGTTTTTTCTGCTACCAATGAGATTTCTGGGGGCTTCTTTAACTAATCTGAATTTCAGATTTTTGATTGTTTGATGTTTTTTGGTGATTTGGTGTTTCATCTTAAAATAACTGCAGCGTGTGATTAATACAGTACTTTCTTTGTAACACCTTAATGTTGAATTATATTTGTCATAGTTCATAAGGCTTTTTACGATAGAGGTTATTGATCTCAGCATTAAAATTCATTTTAATATTTTTGTATCCAGTTTTTTGAAGCTTATATATGTTATATTTTTTAGAAAAGAAATGATTGCCACTATAGCAAAAGCAGTTTTAGATTGAAATAACGACAGTTCCATTGTGCTGCACGTGATTAAAAATAAAGTTTTATCAGTTTGAATTCACTGACGCGCTCATGAAATTTTTCACCAGCTTGATATCTATAAAATGTTCATTTGCTGAATAAAGCAGAATCCATTGCTACCGATAGATGGCGCTAATATTCATACTAAAGATTTTTGCATGATACTCCCTTCTTTTTTTTTTTCCTGGAAAAGCATTTTCAACATTTTAACCGGAATAGGGTGAAATAATTCTACAGACTAATGTGCAACTATCAGAACTTAATTTTAATGGACTTAAAGGGTATTTCATCAACAGTGCAATGAATTAAGATGGTATTTCAAATTATATCTTTCGGTCACTGCTTAAGTAAATATGTGAATGAATCAAACATTAAATATACATTTTCTAGAGAGCTCTTGGGGCCGCTGGAGACTGGAAGATGTTATTATAGTAATCTAATGAGTATGACCATTTAAACTAATAAATCAACTGATCTAAAGAGCGCAATCTTTAGAGCCAAGTTCAAGTCGCAGCTTTGTTTTAAACCTCCTGATTGAAATGATAGAACTTTAGAAAAGGGACAACTACTGCTCTTAATTCCATCATTCCATCATCATGGAGTCGGTGTTTTTCTCTTCTTTTTTTGGGGGGGGGGGGGGGGGCTCGACTGCAGGAAGTCTCTGCGAAAGGGTGAGAACAAATGGAGCGAGTCAGGGGGAGGAGGCCGAGGAATGGAAGGGGGGGGGGGGAGACAGACCCAGCGGCGCAGTGGGAGGACTGTCCCATGCCAGAACTTGCGGCTGCTGCAGCAGCCTGGACCGGTGGAAGTGCGCGCAGGGTGGGCTGAGCAAGCAGCGGTGGCGGTTCGAGTCCGAGCAGAGGCTTCCAGTTGATCATCGCTCTCAGCACAGAACAGACCGAGGAGAGAGAGAGAGCATCGGGTCCAGGAGGGACGCAGCGAGGTCCGGCGGAGAGGGAATGATCGGCTCGGCTTGCGTTCAAGCCTGTACGAGGGGTTAAGGACTCGGCTTTCTCAGGCTGACACAGGGAAACTTACCTGGAAAGAAGGAGAAGACTCCAAGTTGTTGTTGTTGTTGTTTTTTTAAAGAAAAAGGTAAGGCAATGCGTCTGAACGTTCCCACGTTGCGATGAGAGAACTTTGTAAAGGTCCCTTAAATGCGGGATTAGACTTCCAGACGCGCCGCAGCGCCTCTCAGCCTTTTCCTCTCGTTGACCTTCAGCCGCATTTCTAAATCAACGCGCAAAAACAGGGCATTGCTCTCTGTATTTATTTGGGCTCAGAGTCCTAAAAAAAACAACCGGTGCGTGCGTCCGTATGCACGCGCGCACGCACGTGCTCCAACTCCAGCAGCACTATGAATAATGAGAGCCATTCAAACTGAGCTATGATAATAAAATAAAGTGAGCTATAATTTGACATGGTATTATTGATGGCTTTCAGACTGGAGTCCTTAAAGCTTTACTTTAAAATGTTTTCCTTCATAACTTGAGTTGAACTGTGGCTCTTACTGGAGGGTCCTGGCTGTCCTGTGCTGTGGGGCCCTGAGACTTCTTTATGATGTGAAACATATGGGGCCATTATTGTGTATAGTCTCTGGCGCTCCGATAGCATCAACGTTTGTTGGTGAATGAAAGGATGGAGAGGATCAGAAGAGCAGCGATTGGCGCTTTCCTTTGAGCTATACAGCTGCTGCATGGGATTTGGGCCTCAGGGCTGTGTCCGGCAGTGACATCACAGCAGCCCTCTTCGCCTGACCCCCCCATGCAACATGCAGGTTGCTCTGAACATTTTTTAGGCAAAATTATTTTGACATTATATTTAATTACAGACCCAGTGATGCGGGAGAAACGTTTTTGAACTGACAATTACTGCTATTGTTGGTGGTTCTATTTTAGGGATGGAGACATGCGAACAATATAAGCCCCCCCCCCCTCCAGTGATAACAGTCAGTGTTTACAAAGGGCTGCCATTGAGATCCAAATGATGAATGGAGATCCTGATATTGTGGGCTGGAGTTGTGTACTGCACACAGTACACTGTGATCCAACCTTAGGAACAGCGTGAGACAATGTGAGGCATTTTTTACTTTGTCACAGCAGTGCCACGGCCACTTCACTGACATGTGTAACCCATTATAGGAGAATGAAAGCAATAAAGTGGAAAGAATGGCAAGAAAGAGAGAAAAGAAGAAAGATGGGGGTGGTGAGAGTGGCAACGTAATCCATTTTGGAGCGTATACCACTATGACCTTGGGATAGAGAATGGTAATTAGGGAGTACTTTTAGGAGCCTGAAGGGCTTTTAAAGATTTGCACAGAGTCAAGGCTGTCATTTTTATTCCCTTCAAAATATGTCATGAAAACATGGGACAAATACATGTTAGAGTTCCAGGGCAACTAAATAAACTTGCTAAAAATACCCCCCCCCCCCCCCCCCCCCCCCACACACACACACACCCTCTTCCCTGACTTCTTTTTCCTATAGTTCTCATGGTTATGTTTATTTCAGTTCTACAGCAATGAAAGGGTGTCAAAGCCACATCGCAAACATTCAGAGCCTCTGACAGGAAAGGGGCAGAACAAACTGTGGCCTTGTCCCTCTACGGGCCCTCCAGCCAGCCTGTCGGGTCACCGTGGACATGCTACCCACAGTATGAGGCGTTCACTTGTGCCAGGTTTCAATACAATAAGCTACCAGTGAAGCCGATGGCATCCAAGTGCTTACATGTGAGATCTTCCTCATGACTTGGACTACCGAGGGCGCAGACACAGTTTCTTGTTGTTCAAAGCCTGTCATCTGATGCCGTTTTAAACAGGCACACATGGTTCTTTTCATGCATTGGCAAACAGATAAATCAGGCTAATGGGGGAAAATGCTACATTTGGTAAAACTGTGCCAATTTAAATAAGAGTCCAGCATTCCTTTTTCTGGCAGCCAGACTTCTTGAAGCATTTACAGCACTCGAGGTGTTACTCAGGGCTGCAGACAAAACAGCTCAGGAGATCATTAATCTGTCCAGCGTCTCCTCAAGGTAGAGGGAATGTAAGTGCTTTTTCCATCGGTGCTGGTCGGGGCAAGCTTTTATCACCCCGGTTAGAATTCAAACTGTAACCTTAGCAGAAGCAGCACAAGCGGCACAAGCAGCCAGAGAAAGTGTGGGGGCCAATGCATAAACAAGGAGCTGGATATATTTGAGTTTTCATATCCCTCTATGATTGACGATCGCATCACATTTATCATCTCAGACACGTCATTCTCAGTTTAATGGATCTGGAACAATATTTAAGTTGTCACAAAGTGTGAGGATGTTGCCAAAGATTGTCAATCATGAACTAGAAGCTGGAGCCAAGAGAAACAATCCTCTGGATTTCAGGGCATAAATGGGGGGGGAAGGGAAACCGAGGCTGTAAATGTTTGCAGGCAAAATGTTGTCTTTAAATGATTGAAAAACACTTATTAAATCTCAACCTAACCCCTTAAATATCATTTAATTAATTATATAGATATAAGTCTTTCTTTTGTCAAAATCGCGATTAGATTTGCGTGACTATGACCTATTCGATATTATTAAGACATGTTAGGGTCATTTTGGGAGACTGGATAAAAAGCAAAGAGAAAATAAATGGTGTAGCGTTTGTTATTCGATGGCCATTAGTGCTAAGATTTTATTTGTATTTGACAGTTATTTTACAAAAAATATATATGACTTGACTAAAAAGTGGAAATCGTTATTGACATGATTAATTCAAGTCACTGTGAAGATGTTCTATAGCAAAATATATCCAAATAAAATCAATTTTTAGAAAGGTGACTTCTCAATGCTGGTGACACAGCTCACTTCAGAATACTCCAACAAACAGATATCTAAATGCACACGAGAAAACATGCATGCAGGGGAAAGTTTTAAGAGGCCTTAGTTCTTTTAGGAAGTCACTTGGAATTGACGTAATGTTCTGAGATGAATAGACCAGACAAATGAATGGGAACATTCTCGGATGCATTACTGCGACATTTGACCATCACATCTTAACAAGCTGTCAGCAATCCTAATATTGACTTTTTTATATTAGTGACAATGACATTCATTGAAGGATTAGATCCGTTTTGGCAGACTTTTCAGTCATTAGAATCAAACACTTCATTCTATTCAATTTGGGATGTAAATGTTTTTAGACCATTCTTACTTGTTTGTTAGCAGGATTTTGCCTCGTGATAAAGGGGTGGATCCATGACCTGTTTTTTCCCACTTATTTTAACAGAACTCTGAAGGCAGCTGTTGTCATGGTGCACGTGTCTTGTTGGAATTTTGATGAGGGCTTAATGTCATGAAAATTAAATAATTCTTTCTTTGACAAATCTTTCATCCAGTTGGATGGAAATGCTTAACAAATCCTTGTCTTAAAGGAAGTGAAAAGTAAAATTAATGAGACAGTCCCTTCGATAAACTCCAAAATGCAAGCTCAGAAGCATTAAGAAAATGTATAAATCGTGTCAAACTCACATGTTTAAAACATTTAGTAATAAATTCAACCAAATATGTTGATAAGAAAAATACTGACATTTATTTAATTGCATTATATAAATTTAACATTATATCATATATAACTAAAAAAATAATTATAGCTAATAGAAAATGCATTCAGCCTCTGCAGATATGTGGCAATGAGCTTAATCACACACAAACAAACTTTCATGCAAACTAATTTGGTTGCTGTGACTCAATCCTATTCTGGGCAGACGACTCGTAACACAGAAGAACCCGCTGCGGTGTGATCAGGCCCTGATGAACTCCTAAGGGTCTGAATAACGAGTGTCTGGATGGCGAGACTGTCTCCGTGTTCACGCTCTTTTACACACGATGCCGTCGTCTTTCATCTTGTGGTTCAATCGCTTGCATGCATTGGAATATTCTAAACAGAGTGGGCCAGGTGAAGGGTGTGTCTCCTGAAATAGAGACAAGCCTCATCGCAACTCTTTATTATTCCTTTCCACTCAGCTTTGATATGATTCATCAATGGGATTCTAAATCAGGTTTTCTTTGAGTACCGGTATTTGAAATGAAGCCAGTCAGAGCTGGCCAAAGTTGATGGTCATTGATGTTTGAATGTGGCTCACAGCATCCATGCAGTCATACAGTCAAGCTTGTACCTGCAGGGGATGGAGCTGGGGGGGGGGCAGAGCCAGACACACCCTAATCCCCCCAACATCCTGACCTCAGTAAACCTGTTGCATCTTGCTCACGGCAGAGCTGGAAAAGCATTTTCTTGAATCGCTTCTTGACTGGCCCACTCCTCCACAATAACTCGCTCACACAGTGACATGGGTGGGCTGAGGACTCGAGTTCCACGGTGCTGCTTATTCTGCATTTATGAGCTAATGCTGCACCTCAAACCAGGAACAAAAGCAGTCACTGCAAATTAAAGAGCAATTATCTGAAGTGCGTGTTGGGGCACGTTGCTCGTGTTAGCTTGAATCGTCAATGGGAGAAGTGAGAGGACTGGTTGGAAAAGGATGTTGTTTTCTGCTCATCATTGAGCTGATTGTCACAGGAGCTGCAGAGTTTTAAAAGAGGACGGAAACAGTCACAGCAGTGCCACGGCCGATTTAGAAATGATCAGGCTATAGCTGTAAAGGCTGCAACTGCAGCTTCATGCGGTTCTGCAGAGATGTCATCAGCATAAGTATGGAGGTGCATGCCATCTCTATTGCATGCATAATGAGAATGGTAACTGGCATGATAAATCTGTTCATCCAAATGTTAGAAAAATTAATAAGCCATTTCCAAAATGTCAAACTTTTCACATAAAAAAAAAAAGAAAATTCTTCTGCCAGTGATTGCAGAAACTAATCGATCATGTTTTCACACTCCTGGGTCACATTGAGGTTCAGTGTTTGCTCGACACCTTTCCCATCTCCAGTTAGCATGCTACTTTGACACTTCCAAAACATTACTAAGGCTTATTCTCGTGCCTGGAGATACACAGAGCACAAGCACTAACCCAACTGCTCACGAATTCCCCATCAGTAAACAAAGTTTCCTCACAGTCTCTTGGGAAATAGACTAACCCCACCGTTAGTCCCAACAGTACCCGAGAACCTCCTCCCGCTGCTCCCAACACCTCTACCAAACACACACCCTCACAATGCACCCATCCCTCTTTCCCTGAGGGACGACCTCGTGACACACACATGGCCTCTTCCATTCCGCTCTGAGGGTTGCTTTAAGCCGTGGCTACACTGTCACTGGTTTACGGCCTGCAGTCTGGGCAAAATGAACTGATGGATGCATTCTTGGCTATGGAGCGTTTTTAATAACAGCAAACTATTGGAGTCCTGCAACAAGGAAGCAGATGAGGTGTTTTTTCTGGGAGGTGAGGGGGGGCATTAAGAATGAATCTCAGTTTGTGAGAATGCCAAAAAGCACAATTAATGAAGTAGAAATGGTAAATGTGTTAGTAGGACTAATAAGGTCGGCACTAGTGAGAGATAATAGTGACTAGATAAGCGATAATAAGGGATCGCTGGTGTGACACCAGCTCCAGACCACTGATGCAGGAAGCCATGAGGTCACAACCTGGACACGCCTTCACACGGGGATTTACAGCAACCGGTTTCAACCGGAGTTCTTTGAAACTTTGTTTTGTCTTCGTCAAAGTTGCTTTAACTGACGGACGGTGGACACTGGCTTGCTGCTGCACAGCCTTTTGATGCCACTGAAAGAATCTATTCTTTGCAGCAGATAGTTGGCGGTCGCCTCTTTGCAGGCTCTTAAAGCCCTTGTACCTTCCAGTACAGTTTTTGCGATGCGCACTGTTGAACATTTTTGTGCAAACAAGACACCCTCTGTCACTTAATCTGGGAATTGAGGTCATTCGCTGGAGCTATCTGCAGGAAACATGGACACGATGACTAAAGCTAAGGACTTTGACTGTCAAATATTGACTCTAGCAAAGTCACCTGCTTAAAGTGGGAATGGCGTGAGGTGATTGAAGCGCCCGAGTCCACCTGTCTCTGTGCTTTGACGTTTATAACAGGAAGTCCCAAGATTCAGGATGGAGGAGGGATACGAGCTTGACCTGACATACATCACGGAACGCATCATCGCTGTGTCCTTCCCCCGGGGGTGCTCGGAGGAAATCTATGCCCATAACCTGAAAGATGTCACCCGGATGCTCAAGTCCAAGCATGCAGATAATTACCTGGTCAGTGCTTGTGTGTCTCCCCTCCTGTCTACGCTCAGACAGTCCTGATGTCTGCTCTGATGGTGTCCTCAAGCATTTGTTGTATGTCTTCTTCAGATTATCAACCTGTCAGAGAAAAGGCACGATCTCTCTCGAATGAACCCCAAGGTACGTTCGGAAAAGATCGGCCACATTTCAATAGCAAGATGAGATGTGACGCTGTGTGATGTTGCTTGGAATTGCTCAGAGAGAGAGTTCTGCATTTTCAGACCCTGGATACAGGCTGGCCCGACATGCACGCTCCACCCCTGGATAAGATCTGCACCATCTGTAAAGCCATGGAGAGCTGGCTCAATGCTGACCCTCTTCATGTGGTGGTCATGCACTGCAGGGTGAGCGCATATACGTGTTGTTGTTGCAGCAGCTGGATTTTGGCTTTGCATGGACAATTTAGTGATAAAGGCAAATTTAACTACATGATTATTGTGTCATTCTTTGTTTAAAAAAAAGGCACAGAAAAGCAGTTCTAATATAAAACAGCACGCTTCATTTTGGCCGTTTATTTATATGACAATGTTATTTTGGGGCCTGAAAAGGCTAATTGTTGAAAACACATTCCAGCGTAATCTTTTTAAAACACCACTTTCCTCACGGCTATAAATGTTCCAGCCTAATTCACACACAGACAAGGTTAAAACAATAAAAGCAAAAAAAACAATGTCAGACTGTGTTTGTGTTTGTGCTGCAGACTTTTTATAGACATTGTAGGTTTACTGCGTTGCTGCTGTAATCTTATTTTTGCAGTGTTGAATTGTGAATTCTACACTGCCAACTACTGGCCTGGCATGCATACTACAGTCCTTTCATTCACGTTTGCTGATCTGTCTTCACAAGGATCTTTCCCGAAATGTTGTTTTAAAGTTTTATTTTGCGAAACCACAAGGCCTTGGTTTATTTCCATACTAAGTCAAATAAGTCACAAGTAGTAACCAAAGGAAGCTTATTATAATACCAAATAGATGATGCCACATTTTTTTTTCTAAATGAACCAAGCCCACTTCACAGCAGTGAGAAGTAAAGAAGTACAGGTGCCAAAGAAATGTGCATTTGTGAGATCATTTGTCGCCCACATTGGGAAGATGTTTGATCATTAAAGTGTTAAAACTCTTTAAACAATAAAATTGCATTTGCTGAATGTCTTCTGTCTTCTCGTTTTTTTTTTAGGGTGGCAAAGGTCGACTTGGAGTTGTCATTTCATCTTTTGTGCATTTCACTGACGTGTCAGCCAGGTAAATACGACAATGTCTCAGGTTTTGCATTGTTCGCTGTCGTTGCGCTGAGGTCATTTATCACAGAGCGGCCCACTCAGCGTTGGCAGCGGGCAATATCAACAGCAACCCACAACATTCGACGAGGAATCCTTTCATCGACCACAAACTGTGTCATTACCTAACCACGGCTGATTCGTTTAGCTCCTTTAATTTCAGGTCAAGGAGGTTCAGATGACGTGTCAAAGAAAAGTCACCTCGTTGAAATTCAAAGGGGAACCACGCGGTCTACGGCGTGAATCACGCTGTATAGAATTGCATGAATCAACTTGGAAGCATGCACGTTGTAGCTTCTGGCCACGGTGTCGGTTTTCATGAAACCTAATTCATCATGAAGAAAACAGATTTTTCAAACAATTGTTTAGCGTAGAAGATTCTTTGAGGACGGCGGTTTAGCGAAGCCTCAGAGTAAAGGATTGCAGCAAACATGCGAGCGACAGCCGGCGTGCATGTTCCTCGCAACGCGGGCGCCAGTTTAGCTTCCCTTTTGTGTTTGTTTGAAGGCCGGTGAGGCGAATGTGAAAGACAGAGGGTAAAAAGAGGTAGAGGAAGAGATAGGAAATGAATGAGGCATATTTACAAAGGCGGCGGGAGGGTGGGAGGCAGAGGGAAAGGTCCGATGAGAGAGAAACAGAGCTGTGCTGAAAAGGTTCCAGTCCCTGTTGGCTTTAGGTCCGCCTGAATTGCCGGGCTGTGCACACAATCTGTCCTCGTCTCCCCCTCCATGTTTACTTAATGCTGCCATTCTCTTCCTCTCTGCTGAAATCCCCTGTCTCTGGGGTCACTTTCACTCTTGCCCATCATGCATGTAAATACCAGTGTGTGTGTGTGTGTGTGTGTGCGTCCTGCCCTAATTTAAATGAGGATTAACACTGTTCAATTATCGAGCAGCCGAGTGTAATCTGTCACGGAGTCGTAATTATGTCAAGTGTTTCATTTCTCTCTCCGTCTCCCTCAAAGTGCTGATCAGGCGTTGGACCGCTTTGCGATGAGGAAATACCATGATGATAAGGTCTCAGCTCTAATGACACCTTCGCAGAAACGGTAAGACCCAAAACTCAAGTACGCCCTGTTGCCGTGCAACATGCGTCCGTCCATGCATTGCTTGACGGGTGCATTCAGAGACAATGGCGTCCCAGACTCACCTGATTCAACACAGACGTGCGTGTTCGGGTGCTATTTGTCTTTTTTTTTTTTCCACTCTAAAGTCTGCCACTGTTGGTCTTTGTAATGAGAATAAAGACTCCATGGTGGCTTGGTGTAATCCTAACCCCAACAACAGCCGTGGAAGTATGCTTGATCCTTTACTTAAGTAAAAGTACCAACAGCAAAGTAAGAATACCCATTACCAGTAAACATACTGGAAATTAAAAACTTAATTTAGTCCCGTTTCATCCATTTCACTGAAGCGTCGCTTTGTCAGCAGCGTGAATGGGGTTTGAAACGCTTTATTGTACAGAGGAGCTGAGCTGTAAGAGGATTCATAGGGGGAAAAGTCTACATGAATAAATTGCTCTCTAGAATGTGTAAAGCTACTGTCAGTAAACGTTTTAGTTAAAACCCACAGATACTACTAGACATTTGTCCTGCACATCATTCCCTCTGTGCTTTCAGGTACGTTTGGATCCTCAATAGTCTTCTAAGTGGATCCATGAAAATCAATGCCTCGCCGTTGTTCCTTCACGGCGTCATCCTTCACGGCATACCGAACTTCGATGCCACCGGAGGTTAGACTCACTTTTTGTTCGCCACTACACGCAGCTGCGACTCCCGATGGAGGCTGCGGCTGCGGCTGCTGCTTCCGCGGCTGCATGAAAGAATCCAGACCACATCAGAGACGGGGCGCCGCACGCTATTGAGACTTATCTGGGTTTTCCTTATCTTTCTCAATTTCCTTCGCACACGCATGCTCAGACAGATGGAGACACTTGCATAAACAGAAATGAAGAGAAGAATTTCATTTCTGGGTTCCCAGCAGACCCACGGGAAGTCACCTCTTTGTGTACTTGTATCAGCGATGTTTGTCACGTCATGGAGCTAAAGTCCCTTTCTCACAACAGCAGCTTATGATGCGATTGTTGTGGGCAAAACAACGCGAGAAGCCATTCGCGAAGGTCTTACACACCAGACTTCTTAAGGCCATGTTGTAAATGCACTAACTATTATTTATTTGGGAATTAATAGTGTTTTTTTTCTTCTTCTTTCTTTTCAGTATGTTGTCCATACATCAAGGTTTACCAGGGAATGCAAGGAGTGTATTCTTCTGGAATCTAGTAAGTAGAGTGCCGGTAATTGGACATTATTAATTTTACTGACTCTAATTCTGCTATGATTTTCGTTTGATTATTTCCAAACACTTTCCTCACTTTGTCTCCTGTTGCTTTCCTTCCAGTCACATTGGGCCGGGCCACAGAGGTCGTATATGCATCACCTTGGAGCCTGCCCAGCTTCTCAAAGGAGACATCATGGTAGGAATAAAAATCAATCAATCAAACAATGCATTTAGAGTTTGTGATTCAGTCGTGTTGGTAATCACAACATTTGCGTGGTGGTCTTTTGTTAGATTAAATGCTATCACAAGAGCGACGTCATTCCAGAACGGGAAGTTATTTTCCGGCTGCAGTTCCACACGGGAGCAGTGCAGGGCTACAACCTGATGTTTGAAAAAGAGGACATGGAGACTGCCAACAAAGGTAGGCCTGAAAATGTCAAGAGATCAGGTCTCAACGTGCCGCAGCTAGTTAACAGCAACTCTATGCAGGGCTAGGTGGACTTCATTCAGGATGAGTGCTTTCAGACTAATAACATTTTCGGGGAATGTTTTACCTGCACTGAGAGAATCCTATTCACAGACAGCAACAATTATCTAGATTCCTGTGTGCTTACATTCCAGATCCTAGATTTGCAGATTACGGTAAAGTGGAGCTGCTGTTCTCAGAGGGACCAGAGAAAATCCCAGGTGGGTTTTGAACCCTTTTGATTTTCAGAATTTGCGAGATGGCGAGCAGACAGAGTTCGTTTCTCCATGTTTCCCCCCCTTTGTTCCGTCCTGTATTGTGCACCCCCCCTCTCTGTCCCCTGGTGAGGAGGGATGTGGAATGCTGCAGAGGGGAAATGTAGTGTGAAGTGTGTGCTGACAGCGACGTAAAGAAGCACAGTGTGTGTGTGTTGCTCCAGAGCCCCACCGGAGTGTGCGGGAGTGTGTGCATGTCTCTGTACTGTGTGTTTTTAGAGTTGCTTGAGTCAGTGTTTTGCAACCTTTTTCCAGATACCCTTTCAAAATATGCAGAAAGTCAAGTCACCCTGGGCTAAAAACAACATTGAAAAAACACATGCATTCCTCAAACACACAAACACACGCGTGCAAGTTGTTTATTAAAAAAAGAAAAGGGAGGAATTGTGACTATCAGGGGGAAAACCTGACTCTGGGAAGATGCACACTGCGGCTCTATCTGGCAGGGATGGATGCAAGACAGACACATAGGTCCCGGGTCCCACAGTCCCTCCCTGTACTTCTTCCTGATGGAACTTAGGCTCCAAGAAAGGTTTGGGCAAATTTACGCATAACAACCATCATGAAACTACAGGGTAAAGTGAACATGTCTGCCTATCTGACCTGTACATTTGAAAGTTTGTTTGCAACACGTGCCTCTCATGAAATTATTTTTTTTAGTAAATATCATTGCTTAGTCATGCATTGACTCTGTACCAGCTGCACAGTCATTAGCTGAGTCATGTTGACATTGTGACACAAGGAAAGGGCATGCAAGGAAGATTCTGATTCTGATGTAACTCATATTGATTTTAATGACTGCAATGTGAAGGAACTATTTAGCAAAATTATTTTGTTAATTCTCTTATCGCCGAGAGTTACATGTCCTGACGATGTCAAAAAATGTTAATAAATAATCATAATAATTAAATCAACTGCAATAACCCCCCCCCCCCCCATCAAACACTTTATATACAGTTTTTAATATCTAAACCTAATAAACAAGATTAGCTGTCTTTGCGCTAAGTTACGCTAACTGCTGCCACATTTCTTTAGAATATCAGCATAAGATCATTATTTCAAACTTCCCTCCTTACTCTCAGCCAGAAAGCGATAATAATACCTAACTACAGGACTGTAACTGATATTTTGTGCTACTTCCTCCAGAAACTGAACTGCATGTGTTCTCTTTTGCTCCAGGTGCAGACAGGTGGCAGAATGGGGCAGATGTTACCGTGGACTACAACACTGCAGACCCGCTCATCCGCTGGGACTCCTACCAGAACCTCTGCGATGGCGAAGGTACTGCACGGAGCTGCGTCAGTCGTTGCGCGGCACATAAGCATGACTCAAGGTCTGCTTTGTTGAATTAGCCTATCTGAAACATCAGGTTGTTTTATGAATGAAAGAATTACTCTTCGGTGTTATCGTGTTGCAGTTTCCTTTCCTTCAATTTGCTCTCTTTGTCGTTTTCACACAGACAAACCCACACAAATTCTTTCTTTCGGGCCACTGACTAAGTGTGGCAGGTTATTGAGGCGCTGCTGTTTGACTATGTTAACTCTTTGAGTGCCATTGACGTCTAAAGAGGTTTTTTTTTTAAACCCAAACATTCACTGCCAACCCTGACATTGAAATCTGCCTCTCTTCAATGGCCAAGAACTCCAGAACGAAAAAAATGGTAGGATCACACTTTTTTTTTTCTAATGAAAGAAGAGACTATAATCTTTTATTCTGTAGGTTCGGCGTTTGCATAGTCATAGTAAAGAATATTCTGTGAGGCTTGGAAAGGTTTGTAATTTGATGACCACGACAAACAGTGTGGTTTTTGTTGGAAGTGCGGGTCGGAGAGTTGTTGTAGGTAAAAACCTGGTTCAGTAGAAGTGCAGACAGATCTCAGGAGTTTTCTTTTAAGTTGTTTCCTCAGATGGATAAACTTTAAACATACACACACACACACACACACAGCGCCTGGACTCACACTCGGAGCCACCCTGCCAGGGCATCCCGTCCTAGTTGCGCTTGTTGCTCCCTACTCAACCACAGAATTCACAACAACCTCCCAGAATAGAGCGATGCGGCGGCAGCCTTATAAAGCAAGATCCACCCTTTTTACCCAGTTTTTTTTTTTTTTTCCATTGGCGTGTTTTTATAGGCGAAGTTCAGCTTGATGAAAATGAGCTGCTGTTTTTATTTTCTTTTAAAAAATACACCAAAAACGGTCATATAGAATTTAAGCACCTCTTGAAATGCAATGAAAGAGCGAAACGCTCAGATTTAAGACTCCATCAAAGCAAAGCCAAGACATAAACAAAGGAGCATCCCCTCTCTCTCCCTCTCTCTCTCTCTCTCATGTGGGATATTTACGGCCTTGTTTTCTCATGTAAACGCTACAGCTGAGACGGAAGGCTTGGGAGCCATGTTTGAATTCAACATCCACTTACAACCCGCTCCTCTCTCGGGCTGAGTCTGTCAATCAAAGGTCGGTCAGGAGGAGGAAGCCGGAAAAAAATATTTGCCACTGTAGTGCTAAGTCTGTTAAAAGAACATCTCATTGAGTTCAATGGAGCCCCAGTGGGACTGTGTGTTTATCCCCACATGTGAATTCAGACTTGGATTTTAGAGGATTGTTTTTCCAGCTATTTTCTTTACCCAAATGTTCTTTGGCAGTTAATATCCAGTTTGTTATATGATTTAGTCTGGTACTTCTGCCTCTATATAAATGCAGGGCATTTTCATTTGTGGCTCGCAAAGCTTTTGAAAAATTACTTTACAGGGCATTCGAAGAGCCTGAACATCGCCCAAGGGTGCAAAAAGTCCCGATCAGTACCGGGATCTAGATTCCCTCCCAAATGTAAAGATTTCCTCTGATGGCAATGAAACATAATCCCATCTCATTCCAGAAAATATGTTCCTGATGCTGTAGCTTTTGCAGGAACTACCTAGTCCTCTAGTAGGAAATCCTTCACAGCAACAATCCTGACACGATTCCAGCTCGGGCAAACCTTTGTGATTTCATTGATTGCTCTCCACACCGTAATTTGGCGGATTTTTGAAGGACTGACCAAACCACGACAACAGTTTGGAGCACATCTATTTCTTGCCAAGCAGATTGCAGATGTGCAATTTGATGACGCGCAAACGAGAGAGAAAAACAACTGCTGCTTTGCTTGAAAATTGCCCGGAGCTCCGAGCAGAAGGCGAGGATTGCTCGAATTAAAAAGTGTCTTTTCACAGAGCGAAAAAGTCTGGAGGTAGAGGAATGTTGTTTTCATTCTCTGATCCTTGGGCGGCTTTTCTTTTTTTCTTTCACTCCCCCCCCCCCCCCCCCCTTTTCTGTCTCTCCCCAGTGGGGTAGTCCCTCAATACCGGGCAGGAGGTCGGGTTACTGCTCCCCGTGGTCCCACCTCCTCCCAGAAGCTCCGCCTCACTTGTTTACATTCCTCTGCCCATATTTGGAGATCTCAAGGTACCCCCCCCCCCCCTTGTATGCAGTGCAAACACTCTCGGCTTCACAGCGGAGAAAGAAAGCAGGGCCAACTTATTCAAACTGTCGTGATTTGACCCTGACCCATCATCTGCTGCTGCTTCAAAGCCGTGTCCGTCCTCGCGTGTCTCCGGCGCCTCGCTTAAATCTTTACTTCCACCGGATCATGTTTTACGTGGATCTGGCAGTGCTTGCAAAGGTAAGAGTTTTAGTGGCCTTGATGGGAGATGGATAAAAAAAATTTTGACAAAATAAAGGCATGGTGACGGCAGAAAAAGATGACTGGCGAGGGAGAAGAAACATCTGTCTTGCCGGGAGGAATGTTACGAGGGGGGTTTGTTGAGAAACCTCCCAGAGGAGCTGACCCGTATGGAGGCCAGAACCGAGGCAGCGTGAGGCCGGAAGCAGATTCAATTATTGTGTGAGCAGAGCCGAACATCCATGAGGTTCTGGGAAGGAGGAGAAGGGGTGGGGGGGACCTTTTTATTGTGCTCGTCTGGTATTCCGATTCCTAAGTCATGGACTCCTACTTAAGGTAGTCGACTGAGGGAGAAGTGAAGGAGCCGTGTTCCAGCTGTCCTTTGTTGGCAAAGAGGAGGGAGTTGTGAAAGAGCTTTTTTTTTTTTTTTTTACACTTGCACTTATTCTTATTCTCCAGGCCTCATTGGACACAGATTACAAAAATTCAATGCAACTTGTACCATCTTCCGGGGGGATGGATCTGATTCCGCCCCGCAAACTTCAGTGCTCTCACTTTCTGAGGATTAAGGCGGTTGTTTGGACATATGCTGGAGGTCAGGGGGGCAAGCAACAGGGAGCGGCGTGGATTAATCGCAGCAGGGTGTGGAATGCAAGGGGTATGACTGAAGAGCCTCAGCCGCCTCACTCTTGAAGATTGACATTGCTTATGTAACTTGAGCGCAAGGGGCTGCGAACACGGCACCAACCAGCATCTGGGCAGTTCTCTGGGTGGTATGACGGGAGCTGGGGGTTCTTGGGATACATCTGCTTCGCCAGATATCTTCTATGATCTTATTCTTCCTGATTAGATGACTCGCTTCACTGAAGTATTCGCGATTTACATGCTTTTTCTTTCTTTCTCTGTCAGTGCTTTCATGTCCTAGAGTTTGATTTCTCTTTGCGTCTTTGTCTGTCAACGTGTGATTGTCGGTGTTGAGCTTCATCAGTAACGCATTCTGAGCGGTGGAGTTTGTGGTAAGGCGTGACTGTGCATGCAAAGCATGAGTTTTTGGTCTGTGGGAGTCTGTTTGTGTGTCTCTGTGTGTACGCATGCACATACCGGCTGACTGTATGAAGCGCTGCGTCTCTTCTGTTTGTGCAGCACCGCGTTCTCAAGGCCTAACCCAGGACAAAGCGGCCACCAAGAGGAGCCCCGGCAGAGGGGAGGGCACGCCGGGCCGGGCAACCTCCACCACCTCCAGCCCTGACCACAGCGACCACGGCCTCTCTGTCAGCAGTGACTCGGGCCTGTCTAGCACATCTCTGTGGGCAGACAGACCCACACCTGTCATCACCGCCACAGCCACTGCCACTGCCACCACCACCGCCGCCATCAAGCAGAACCAGGGCCCCAGCCAGCAGGAAAAGGTCCAGCTGAAGCGCCTCTTGAGTGGCTTTGGCCTTGAGGACCCCTCACTGGAAGAGATGGGTGATCAGGGCCCCAGAACAGGCGCCCAGCAGATTGTCCCGGCGCAAGTACACATCAACGGTGACCCCGGACCCAGAGAGAGGGAAACTGACATTCTGGATGACGAGGTCAATACGGGTCATGATCTTCACAGTGTGGACAGTTTAGGGACTTTGTCTTCCTCTTGTCATAAGAGCAGCCAGAACTCTCTGCTGTCCGACGGTTTTGGGTGTCCCGGAGGAGAGGAGCAGCAAAGCCAAAGCCAGTCCCACCCTGCACCCCCCGCCACCGAGGAGTACGAGGGGACTTATGCTGAGCCTAGAAGGAGCTGTCTGACCTCCAGGAGCAACTCAGTGGCCTCATTTAATCCCAGCAGTGGTCCCATTCCTAAGCAGCATGTCTTCAGACAGGGAAGCTATTCCACACAGTCTTGGGTTCGCCAGCAGCAGATGGTTGCTGCGCAACAGTTTATTTACATGCCAGAGGATGGAAACGATCCAGAAAGATACCCGGGCAACAAGCAAGGGAGCAGTTCGCACAAAACGGTCCAGGCTACTGAACAACAGGGCCCTTCGAGAAACGCAGCGCCACACAGGGAGCATGCAACCCTAAACAACAACAACAACAACAACAGCGAGCGCGATGAGGAGTTCAAATCGCTGACGATGGACATCGACAATTCAATCGACCAGCTCAACCAGCTGATCATGGACCTGGATCCCACGTTTAAGCCAGTGGCGAGCAACAGCGGCTCCGTCAAGAGGACCATCAACGGCTCGGGCCTGAAATGCTCAAATGGCCTCGATCTCAGATTCGACGGCAACGACACAGAAAGCCTGAAAAGCACACAACAGACAGGTAAGACAGCAGATAGTCCACGTCTGGGGGGCGGGGGGGGGGGGGGGGGCGCGTTTGTGTGGTTGTCAACAGGGAGGCGTGACAGTCAGCCCCTTAGAGATGTCTGAGATATGTGGGAAAGTTTCAAGTAAGGAAACATAACACAAGCAGGAATGTTTGTAGAAGCAGATCCTCGGCAACAGCATCGGCTTTCCTTCTCCTTCGCCACGGCGCACCGCTCGCCCTTCGCCACCTGGCGTGCTTCATTAGCAGGAGTAGCCTCGCTGCCAGGTTTTTCAGACGCTTTCTGCAGATTTCTGAGGAGCGAGAGCGCAGCCCAGACTTGTCTGTGCAGCTATCTGACTAGAGGATCAGTACGACGTATGAAGAGAGGGAGAGCAGCTGTCATCCACCTTTTTGATCACTGCTGTCTCCCAGCCTTTGATGATAAATGTCGCGCGTTGAGGCATACAGCTATTTACCAAATCAAAGGGCTCTGCAGGAATGGACTGAGCATTGAGGAGTGTTAAAGGAACTTTAAGGCATGATATTAAGCATACGAGTCCTGGCCTCTGGATCTCAGAGATGCTGCTCCTGTAGCAGCATTGTGTTCATCGCACTCACACAAGTTCGATGAAATGTCTCCTTACATTGTTGCTTGGTTTCTTGTGCAAACAGAGGTTGTGCAACATAATGACACCTGTATTGATGGCAAATACTCGGTAAAGTTGTTTCATGTTGAAACTGATCCCAGGTCCGAGTTCCTTTCAAGTGCTCGCTAACTTAATGTCTGCCTAGAGGTTGGAAGGTTGTTGAAGTCCTTTTGTGTGTCAGGGCTGGTTTTTTTCCCCACGAGCTGTTCGAGCGATGACAAAGATAAGTGGAAAAACACGACAACTCTTTGGAATTATACCGAGCGATCGATGTTAATGCCTGTTTTACCCCATTGCTATGAAGGTTTAGCCTTTTTCCATTTTTCCAATTTCGCTTTCTCATGCGGGTCGCCAAGTTCTGCACCATTTATACGGAGAACAAAATTGCACCATTTCTTAAGCTGGAAACCAGTGGGGCAAAGAAAATGCAGAAAGTAAGCAGTGTGTGAATCACACTCTGGCGTGTTCATGTGGTTGCAGGGGGCACAGGATGGGGAGGCCTGAGGAATTTCCAAGGGAGGAACCAGTGAACCTGGAGGCAATGTTTTTTTTTTCCCATTTGATTCCGAAAACATGCACGTCTGTACAAACCAACCGCACAGACGAGTCCGTTCAGAACGAACTTCTGAAGGGCACTTCTTAGAAAGTCATGGATTGTTTATTACTGTAGTATTATGGTTTTCCCCACCCGTGAAATCATTGCATCATTACGTCATCCGTGTTGCTATTGTTTTGAAGAACTACACAGATTTATTGTCATAAAGTCAACAATTTCTAATTATGTCACTTTAGCACTAATCTCTGGAGGAGGATACAGGAAGAGATGAGCTGTAGCATTCATGTGGTGTCAGAGGACCCACATGAATGCCCCCCCCCCCCCCCGGTGGGTGTGGTGGGCAGGAGAAATCTGATGCATCACACATTGTACTTATTGTCATATTTTAGATAAAGAAGCTGTCATTTTCTACAATGTATTCACTTTTCGATTCTTTATGCAACTTTACGTCACAAGACTCAAATGTATACGGTGTGTGTGTCTATCAACTGTGCAATGAGTGACACTTAAATTGCCATTATGTATTTCTGTCCGATTGATTGGCACTCTGAGTAACTTTACCCATGACTAGTTTATAAGTGATCGCGACTCGTCGATTGAAGCGGGAGTCATCAGCAAGTTTTGGCTGAGATACATACACAATATGTGATGCACTTAAAATGTGACAAACAGTCTTTACTGTCTTCAATTCAAAATGTTAAATGTACGCCACAATTCATTCTACTTTGGCTGTTTGCGTTCTGCCTTATGAACCACAAAACAAACTGGGCTGCATCACACGACCAACACGATGACATCAACCTGACAAGTCCTGTAATGCCTTAAAGCCTTCGTGCTACAGTCAGGGACTTTACTGGTATTAGAACACACTATTATATTTATCGCATTGTGCAGATCGGCTTTTCAGTCCGTATTATGTTACAGAAGTGATAAATGAGTCACTGATGAGAAGCTTTGGCTCTGTGCGCCGTGCCGAGCTGCGATTCCACACGTCCGACAGACAAAAGACAACAATGGTGCTCACATACTGTAAACACAATCCCTCAGACGGATGCGTGCAATGAAATCGACCGAAGCACGCATGGAGTCGCCCTCACACTGCCTCTGTCACACACACACACACACACACACACACTCATCCCAGACAGAGTGATTAATGATCCCCAGCATTAACACTCTTGCCCCCATTAGCATTCTTGCGGCCTGAGAGGTCACGGCTTGCGGGGAAGGCTCAAATTAGCACCCTGGTGCTGAGTGGCAGCGCTCTTTAGAGTAGTCACAACACTGGAGCGCCACACACTGACACATGCCGGTCCCCGGCAGTCCTCAGCTGTCCTCTGAAAACATGGCTGGAGGAAGTATCCTGTGGTGCGTCCATTTTATGGCCCAACTAAATTGACACGCCATCCAAATTTGTCGTCCCGCATTTTTGCAGGTGAACATGCGAATGCAGCGATCATTTAATGGCGCCGGCGCCGGCTGATTGTCGCACCTCACCTCTGACCCGTGTAAATGTCATCATAGGCTGATGCCAGAAAATGGCCTTCATTAACGATGTGATGGCATTTCCTGACCTCATTCCATTACGCCTTGATCTCAAAGAAAACAGACATGAAGGATATTGCAGAAAATCCTTTGCTTAGCTTTCCTAGAAGATGCCAACGGTCACTGTAGTTGCATGTGTGTGTGTGTGTGTGTGTGTGTGTGTGTGTGCTCAACATCTTTGAAGCCAGCATTGCCTGCAAATCCATCAACATTTATTGACCCGCCTGCCGTTGTCTTACCTGTTATGCAGCTGTCCAGCCCAGCGAGGGTCAGGTGGGCAAAGGAAGTGATGTCACGGATCATCCGGTCTTCTGTAACTCTGGATGGAGTGGGACAGAGGGGTACAGGGCCCAGCGGACACACCCCCCCTTTGCAGCACAGTCCCAGGTGAACGCAAGCATTGTGCTGTTATGTGTGTGGCTCGCAGCTTGTCTAATATGTGGGTAGGTAACGTGTGTGTTGTTGTTGTTCTTGTTGTTTTTCACAGCATCACATGTTTAGGATTGACAGTGCTGACATGGACGATGGCGTTGAGGCTGGAACTGACATGACTCCACCCACTCCCGCCTTTCCCATTTCTCCACCAACGCCCTACGGTCAGTACGGTGTGTATTTCCTGTCTCATTGAAACCGCTCTCTTCAAACCGAATGCCTTTTTTGTGACCGAACTTTGTTTGTTCGTATTTAAATAAAGGTGTTGATCGTTGTTTCCTCTGTTTCTAGTGAAAACCATGTCAGAAATAAACCAGCTCAGGCAAACACAATCTCCCAGCATGCCGTCTTACGGAGGCTTCAGGACAGACCACGGTGAGTTCCGAGCTGTTGAATGGCACAAAACGTTTGCCCAAGGGACTTCTTTTCCATCCATACAGAATTGAATTCAAGGCTTTTTCGCTGAAACCGTACCCAGCTGAATGTGACCCAATAGATGTGCTTGAATAATGTCTTTTTGTTTTTTGTCGCACAGAACTGCGAGGATATTCAGATGCGATGAGTCATGTTGCAGTTGACGGGTTGCCAAACGCTTCCATCCAGTGCCACAGGACGCTCAGCGCCGCGCACTCTGCCTCTGTCGCCGGGACGCTTCCGCAGACAGACAGGTACAGATCTGTCCGTCTCGGCACCTCAAAGCACCATTTTTTTTTAAACTCTTGCAAGACAGATGTTCATATCAATCTTCAGATTATGAGGATTTCTAATCCGATCAACAGTGCAAGCAGCCATTTTATGCTAGTTATATGTTTTATTCTTCTCTGAGCATTTTTTATTCTGCTCTTCTCGTGTAATAGTTTAATAGAACCTAACTGGAGACGATCTTTATTAGAATATTGATGATAATATTTGTTCCACTTTTTGAATTTTTTAGTTTTATTTGTTTCAACAGTTCATCCTGGCCAGAGCATCCAGTCCTGACTCGCCATTCCTCTCTGAGCAGCTGCCCCTCTACCAGACAACCGCTGCAGCATTCCATGTCGCTGGACCACAGCCACCACTCTCCTCCCCTGCACCACCCCCACCCCCACATCCACCCTGCCCCCAACGGCCACAGCTCCCCCCGGAGCAGCCAACGAAGCCGATTGGCTCGATATGCCATCACCCACAGTCCCGCTCAAAGCTTTGATGAGCAGGACGACTTGTGTCTGGGCTACGGCATGGGCCGTCCGAATTCCAACTCCTCTCTCCTAGGAAATGGAAGCATCGACAGGGAACTTTTGACCATTGTGGATGGACAGAATCCGACACCGCTGTCCCAGTTACAGCCTCCAGTCCTGCCTGAGAAGAAGAGAGCGTCAGATGGGGAGCATCCGCTGGGAACTGCATCCCCAGCCCTCAGTGGGTTCTCAAGTCCCCACAGTGGGAGCTCTCTCAGCATTCCCTTCCCTAATGTTTTGCCAGACCTCTCGGCTCAGATGCTGAGCACAGCCTCACCTCTACCAGGTGAGCTATACGCCCAACAGTGATGCCACAAGCCTGGATAGCTGAACATAAGTGAATGCTGTACTCTATTGTGTGTTTTCCAGATGTACTGGCCAGCAAACAGGTTACTGTCAAATTTGTGCAGGATACCTCAAAATTCTGGTACAAGCCAGATATTTCAAGGGATCAAGGTATCCAGCGGCGATTTCTCCTCCAAAAGTCGTAAAGGAAAACAAACTTTATCACGTTAGAGCTGGCTCACAATTCTGTTTCTGTTCCTGCAGCCATTTCTGTTTTGAAGGATAAGGAGCCTGGTTGCTTTATTGTGCGGGACAGCCATTCCTTCAGAGGCGCTTATGGACTGGCCATGAAGGTGGCTACACCCCCGCCCTCGGTTCTCCATCAGACTAAGAAAGGTACTGCAAATGTGGAAAAACAACTTATGGATCACACAGTTTTCACTTTCAGAGAGTTTAGTGCTCCTCATTTTCCCTTTATTTATTTAAAAGACTTACACACGGGACTTTTTAGTGTCTGACGAGCTTGTGCTGGCTGTCTTCTTCTTTTATCATCGTTTTATTAGTAATTGCAGACAGCCCGTCTGTGTATCACTGCCACCTTGTGGTGCTGCTGCATTACTACCAGGAAAAAATCATAAAATCATCATCATCATAACGCAGCAGAGGAGAAAGAGTACTTCTCTGTGTTACTCACTTTATCTCTTTTCTTCTTTGAATTAGGCTAAGCTTGGAGAAAACTGTCTTTATCTTAGAGAAAAGACTGCAGTTATTCTCTAGATTCTCTCATCCCAGTAGAAATAGCGGATATTTCTACTCGCAGACATCCTGGGAATTATCTGGCAAATCACACGGAGACAAATAAAGTCGACGACAGCCACAGCCCACTGCACTCATCCGCATGCTTGAGCACGAGGGTCCCTCCCCATTTGTGTGTTTCTCTCTCCTGGGCGTCACCATGAAGAAGCCAAAGAGACCCATTTTTTTTTGTAGACAGTCTTAGATGTTCAGCTAATGTTTCACTCCCTTAACAAAGGATGTTCCATTTCCATATGAGCCTGCTCTGATCCCACAGGGCCGTCTCCTGGGAAGTCCCGGCTCCCACAAAGCTCTGTCGTCGGCGTGATGATATCTGGTGGCCGGGGTCAAAACAGGCCGCTTGGTTATTTCCATCTTAATGTGTTGGTTTAGCAAATTATGTCTCCCGTCAAAGAATCTTTGTTTTCAGTCCGAAACAAAGGCAGATTAAGTGATGATAGTGATTCCGATGTCACTTTTTCAAAAATATTTTTTTTAAACACATGAATTTGGATAATTCTTATCCTCCAATCACACCTGCTCTTTTGTTTACCATTAACCCTTCGCATGCCGATGACGCCTGTGGTGACATCATGGCACGGTGCGTCTCCGCTCTTTCAGCTAATGCCATTGTGGCTCCTTAAAGTGTGAAACCCAATCCACCTGAAGGAGCGGGCCTTTCCCTGGGCCTTTGTGAGGAGACATTCCTCGCGCAGACTCCTCCTGCCCTCTCAGAGACGCTCCGAGAGCGGTGATTTAATGTGTTTCATGCAACGCTCCAAAACTCAGTTTACGCTCCGCGAAGGCGTCATTTCCTGTGAGCCGTTTAGTCTGAGTAAATCTCGAAGAAGAAGAGACTTTTGACAGATGTGAACTATCTCTGGTTTGTCCGTCTGCGTCCTCTGTTTTCTAACAGGGGGTGATCTGACCAATGAATTAGTTCGCCACTTCCTGATTGAGTGCACGCAGAAAGGAGTGCGCCTGAAGGGTTGCCCCAACGAGCCGTACTTTGGTGAGTACCTGCTCTGTTAAGGCCTCTCACCTTGCAGCTGGGGGGAGCTAGAATGACACTCGCTGACTCTTTGGCTGTATGCATCATGCTGCCCCCTACTGGAGTGGCTTTTAATGAACCCCAAGCTGCTGACGAACAGTTATTTTGTCCACAGACATGACAAATCAGTGCAACTGGTAGTTATTCCTTAGCCTGTGGTTTAATGTGATGTTTTTCCAGAAACTGTAGAAAGTAATGTGCATCAATGGAACAGTAAACAGCTGTTGGTAAATTCTAATTTAATTCTATTTTGTTTTACAGGCAGTTTAACTGCGCTGGTCTGCCAGCATTCAATCACTCCTTTGGCTCTACCCTGCAAGCTCATCATACCAGACAGGGGTAAAAAAAAGTGACTCACAGTTACAGACTTAAATTCATCCAGGAAGATTAGAATCAATTAATCAGAATATAGAGTAAACATTTTAGTGACTATATCGGTAGAAGGATGCTGAGGATGGAACTGCCAGGGAGCAGGACTAGAGGACGACCCAGGAGACGAGGCATGGACGTAGTGAGGGAGGACATGAGAGTGTCTTGTGTTGGGGAGGACGATGCCAAGGACAGGGTGAAGTGGAGAAGAATGATTTGCTGTGGGGACCCTTGATGGGACAAGCTGAAAGTGCAGTAGTAGTCGACAGAAATAAACTTTTAGGATTTGTCATTATCCGCCTTGCTTTATATTTCTTGACTGTATCTTTCCTTGACGAGCTCATCTTCGTTTCCGCTTTTCGTCTCCACAGATCCTCTCGAGGACATTGTGGAGACTTCCTCACAATCCGTGACCAACTCTGCTGCTGAGCTGCTGAAACAGGGCGCAGGTAAACAGGCGTCCCAAACTGCTTTGAAGCAGCATTATGACGAAGCGGTCACGACGCCGTTCATTACTCTGGACACTTTTGGAAATGATTGCTTCCACGGTCACACGCAAACTTTTCTCCTCTTGTTATTATGGACTGGTTGGACTGAGCCACTATGCTCCTCTATTGTTTGCACTCAGCAGCTGTGATCTGGGTTTAATTTTATTCTGCGTGCTCCCACAGCATGCAATGTGTGGTTCCTGTGCTCCGTGGAGATGGAGTCGCTCACAGGTGTCCAGGCAGTGCAGAAGGCGACCAGTATGACACTGAGCTCCAGCCTTCCCCCAACCTCCACTGTCGTCCACTTCAAGGTGTCCTCCCAGGGAATAACCCTCACCGACAACCAGAGGAAGTGAGTACCACGCACTGTTTACCTGCGCCATGGAAACATGCAATGCAACCCATCCATCACCCTCCCTGTCCTCTCTTAGGCTGTTCTTCAGGAGGCACTACCATGTCAACACGGTCATATACTGTGCATTGGATCCTCAAGATAGAAAGTGAGTAATGCTGACTTGAACTTTTAAGAATGACTCAGTCCAGGCGTATTTTAAAGTGCTTTTGTTAGGTAAACATGTTTCTATTCCAGCCAGGTGAGCTCATGTCGTAACAAAGACACGACATCTCAAAGACTTAAAATCGAGAAAGAACTGATGCACGTTAACTTTAATGCATTTGTATGTACATGCGGGAAAATAATGCTCAAAGTAAAAATGTTGTCCTCTTTTCACTGATCGTAGGTGGAAACAAGATGGCTGCCCATCAGCAAAGTAAGTTTGCTTTGGTATTTGCTGTTTAAGAACGTTTGTAGTTAGAAGTTGAATTGAGTCTCATTTCTTTTTTACAAAATTTAGAATTTTATTTGTTTAAACTGAACTTTTCCCCAGATATGCAAATGATATTAATATTACATTATTAATAATATTATATTAATATTAATATGAGAAATAACTTTGCTCCACCGCTTCAGGATCTTTGGCTTTGTGGCAAGGAAAACTGGCACCTCCACGGACAATGTGTGCCACCTGTTTGCGGAGCATGACCCCGAGCAGCCGGCCAGTGCCATCGTCAACTTTGTCTCCAAAGTGATGATTGGCTCACAGAAGAGCAAGTAGGCCCGGGCCGAGTCGATCACATGGACAGAGTTAAGCTGAGAGTGGGGATGAGAAATGATGACTGAAGGGCTGAAAAGAAGAAAAAACAGAAGTCTGGAGATGGCGATGAACTGGAATTTAACGCTGGACCAGGACATTAAACTACATCTTTTGGTACACAAATAGAAATTTCTTTCTATCATGTTGTTTTTCTCGCCTGTATTATGAATTGTAAAACAAGTCGAGTAAGAAAACAGCAAAATCATATGAAACGTTTTACTGCTTTACATCTATACGTCGTACACAGTTAGATAGTTCTTTATTTTAAGTGCATAACATTAAAGCTGCTTCTTTTATTACTGCGTAGCAGTTTAAACTTTACTTTGTTGCATGTTTTATTTTTAATGTTACCCAAAACAAACTATTTACAGTCTGTAAAGTACCTTTGCACCTCCGTGCTGCGTCTGTCCAGCATGCAGTATTTTGTTAACGTGGAAAACAAGTGCAGAAAACTATGTATAATTTGGATTTGGGGATGGACGATGTCACATAGACGATCACCTTATTTTACCTATGCAATGTCAAATTTTATTTTTTTAAACCTTGAGCCTCGCGGCTCGTCTGAAACAGTTAAACAACTTTCTTCTTAAGGTGTATGTGAATACGACCATTTTTAAAGCTGTATGCGTTATTGTCAATATGTGTGTGTGTGTGTGTGTGAGACTTGAGGGAAATCATAGATAAATATAAGTAAACATTAATATATGTTGACATGACTTAGTTTAAAATGTAATCAGTACTTTGCTTAGAACATAGTAAGTGGAATACCACTGAACTGCCTTCTTTTTTTTTTTACTTTATGTTGTCCTGTCTTCTGGCGCTTGTGGTAACAAACGGCACTGCAGTGTTTCGCTATCAGTTCCTTGATTTTATATTTGAATTTAAAATGGACAGCTGCTGTAAGAAGAGAACAAATGCTGTACTGATAGGTACTGAGTACTGACAAAAAGAGAAGTGCTTAGTGAGCGCTTGTTGACTTTAAATAAACTTTTTGTATTGGCTATTCTTTCTGAACATATATAGGCCGACCACATTGATTATAGACACATTTATTATCTAATCAACGTGACCTCATTCATACTGTGCCTCTGTGTATAACTTGCAACATACCAACAGCTTATTTGTACATTGTTACTGAATTGTATGATGTGTTCTGTAAATAAATAAAAACATTTATTTAATCTTGGTCATTTGTTAAATGTTCATCCAGGACCGGTTTGACGGGCCTTTGGGGGGCCCAGGAGTGAACCTTTAGCAGCAAATTTCCTTACATGTCCACTTAATAGGTTTTAGAGACAGAAATGATTTTAAAAAAAATCATTCATTGTACATAAATTTACTGTAACCACTGTAGGACAAAATGAGGATTGAATTTAGCGATATTGTAGATTTTTGGTCTTCAATCTAATTTCATTTTCTTTTTCTGCAGTTGTGTCAGGTAGTGCATATGTCTCTATCTAGTCTATGATTCCAGGATCCCAATAGTTTGATCCCACCGAACTGGAAGGTTTTCATTCCTCAGTCAGTCTTGGTCTCATAGCAAACCATTTGCTCGGCCTGCTGCACTACAATATGACTTTTGTCAGCACCCATTTTCATACTTGATGAACAATAAGCAGTCCCAAAGTCAAAAACATTCCATCACATTTCTCAACACACTTTGTATTACATCTTAGCAGATTTTAAGATGGCCATTAAGTCAGAGGAATGTTTCTAGATTCAGTTTTTTCCAATAGTAGCCAATCTCCCTATACAATAGAGGATTTTAAATGCATGCACATCATGACACGATGCGTGATGCTATGAGGAAACACTTTAAAATCACTGCAGGGGAAACGTCCAGTTCAATTTGCTGCCAGCAGAGGACGCCAGTGACACAACACTTGTGAACCTGCACAAGTGTGACCTGCCTTGTTTTCCTCGTCATCAAAATGAACTTCTTTCTCAGCAACATAAATGTATCGTGCATCTCTGGCTATCTGTTTTCATGCATATGCGCAAATCCAAAACGCACGTGTCCAATGTCTCGTCTGTGAGTTGCAGTAAAAGAGGACTCAACCTCCACACAAGCCTGGACAGGTCGTTCTGAATGGTGTTGAGCGGGAATGAAATTACAGCACTTTGCTTAAGGAGGGAGGAAAGGTGTAATGAGGTAGACCCTTCCTCCTCCTCCTCCTCCTCCTCCTCCCTTCTCACTGCTGCCCGTCTGCAGGTGGTGAAAGTGAAGAATTCCCGGGGAGGGCAGGAAGGAAGTGAAGGCCCAGGTGTGGCAGCTGCAGAGACCCCAGAAGCCCGTCCTCTGTTATTTAGTGCAGAGTGGTCTCAAAATAAAAGAAGCAGGGGAAAGTCCAGAAAACGAAGCAACATTATTAGACGACAGAGTAACCTGTCAGGAGAGACAATATTTCACACAGGTAATAACAGTGTGTGTGTGTGTGTGTGTGTGTGTGTGTGAGCACGAGGGAGCTATGCACTCTTCACTACACAGATTTACTTGTGTTATAATTCACTCCTAACAAACAGGAAAAGATGCCTTAAAGCAACAAGGAGTCGCACTCACGTTGACGTTGACTTGTCTTCTGACCTTTAACCTCCACAAGGCGACCACCGATGCGCCTCTGTAATTCAGCGCCATTGTTTTAACACTCCTGACCTGAGAACAAACTCATTAAGCCTGTCACATAGAGCATGCCTTGTCTCGACAAATGCCAGATTTCCAATCAACTTCAGATTGAGTTTCTGGTAGCAGGTTGCTGTCAATCAAGCTCCAATTTACAGACAATGTGGAGTTAAAGGGGGTTTTCAGGCCGACGGGGCTCTTTCTCATTCTTACTGCCACTTAATTAGAGAGGCAGGGCTCATCTCTATTCCTCTGAGGCGGAAGAAAGGTTGGGGAGAAAAATTGTGCAGTCAAATTTTGGGATTGACTGCACTATTTGAGTTCCCTGTTTGGTTTTCAGCAGACACTGTAGCCCCAAAATGCCTCTGCAGGATTAATTGCAGCCTGTCCTAATATGAATCTGTATGAGACAGAAATACAGACATAGGAAGTGATAGTGTCGGGGGGGGGGGGTTCAGGGCCCAAAGTGAGCGGCGCCACACTCAACCCACTTCCGAGCACTCTGCAATCCGTCAGGCTGAGTGCTGAGATTTCTTCCCTCTCCGTCCTCCCGTTCGCTAAGGCCTAATTACAGCCTTAGATTGCCTCGGGGGCCAAGTCTCCAGAAATGGGGACCATGACAGATCCAGGAACAAACCACTCGGAAAAAAATAATAATTAAGCAACCCCGGAATTAGATGAAAGGTGGCCTTTGCCCCTTTTGGCTCTTTATTTTGTCTGCCGTTCAAACCACATCTAATAATCAGCAAATCATCGAAGCTCTGTGTGTGTGTGTGTGTGTGTGAGTGTGTGTGAGTGTGTGTGTGGGTGTGTGTGTGCCAGCCGGAGCAGAATCAAAGGGAAAAGATGATCGCATTAATCAAAGAGACCTTTGTAGCCGATTCAGCTGTGATGAGAGTCAAAAGCCCTAAAAACCTCAGACAGGGGCAATTATATAAGAGACGGTCACGAGACTAAGGGGGGGTGGGGGGGGGATAACGGTGACTGTATGGTACTTGTCATGTGAGCTGGAGCAGGCTCATTCCTCAACTGTCCCAGCGCGCCCCTCTTATTACAACACACCTACATACAACATATACAGTGCCACACCAGACACCCCCCCCCCCCCCCGCTATTCTAAATTCCAGGTAAGAATGGAGAAAGAGTTGGTTTGTACTTGAGGCTGAGGGGCGCACACACAGATCTCTTGCCAGGGTTAACCCAGGCGGGTACTGTAGACCTCCAGCTGATTAAACTGTGTGCCTTTCACTCTGTGAGCTTTGGCCCTGCTGCAGATTCTTCAGCTTTTCTTCATCGCCACGGTAACACCATCCTCTCTACCTCTGCACTGAACACAGACAAAATCACATCGGGAGGGGGGAAACAAGGAAAAAAGGAGCAATGTCACAAGATAATCCATCAGAATATGATAATACTGAGGGCAGCATGGTGGCGCAGTGAGTAGCGCTGTTGCCTCACAGCAAGAAGGTCACATGTTCAAAACCAAACTTTCTGTGAGAAGTTTCCATGTTCTCCACGTGCACGTGTCTGCGTGGGTTCTATCCGGGTCCTCCAGCTTCCTCCCACCACCAAAAAACCCCCAAAAACATTCAAATTAGGGGAATTAGTTACGTTAAATCAGTGTGTTTGTGTGATTGTCTAAAAGTATGTGGTTTAGGAATGCTAAAAACTAAAAGGCCGGTCTTTCACAATCTGTAACTTTTCCAAATACTTTCATCTTACTGAAACGTTCAACTAAAGGTAAACATACCCTGAACTATTTGTATAATTGATTAAATGATTTGTTTATTTTTGGTCAGATTAAGACAATTAATACAACTTAATATATATATATATATATTACAACCCAAAAAAAAGGAATAGGCAGAAGCAGTATATTTGAAATCAAGCACCCTGAACAGATAGAAGGGGTACATGCAGTACTGCAGCTCGAGTCTGTCTCCTGCAGGATGTATCGGTACATTCATGTTCACCTCCCCAGCAATCAGTCCCAGCCCATAAAATCTATCACTGGTGACAATTATTGCTGTGGGTGTTGTAGACTGTGTGTAATTATACATGCAGCTGTAACAGCTTCAAACAGACTCCTACAGTGAAGGAGAGCCTATAAAACAAATGATATCATGTCATGCTACGCTGGACATTTATCTTACGGCTCGCCTTGAAGGCAAGTTACATGATGGACAACCCAAGCAAATCACTGAAGACATGGCAGAACACAGACACACTATTACATGCAAAAAACATGAATTATCTTCACACTGGCGTAACCCTTTTTTTGTGGAATTGAAAAGTTATACTTCTGTTTTAAGATGATATGTAGCTGGGAAGAATGCCAGCGTCTCAGCGCGGCTGCTGATCAGGAATTTGGTCTGAGGACCAAAATGTTAGAATAAAGAAAATACAAAATTCATTTCGGATTTGGCCTCGGTGTGTGTGTTTCTTGTAGCGCTGAATTTTCATTTCAGTAAACTGGAAAGCTTTAATTATGGACGTCGCTGCATGTGCAGTGATGAAAATGGCACATTAATACATTATTATTACAAAAACACTGCTCACAAAATATGCAGAGCAGCACTTCGTGGTATTTTGAAGGAGAAACTGAGAACGTGTGTGACGTCCAGAAGCCAGCGTTCAGTAGTTGGTATATATTTAACCCACAGTGAGCGACTGGAGCCAACGCCGACCGCTCTCACAGCTTCATCGACAATCCAATCTGTTCCAATCATATCAAAATTGTTATAGTGGATGAGGATCTGAAGTGTGCACTTTGACAGAAGGCTATGTTAAACACATGTACAGTAATATCATGTGTGTGTGCGTGTGTGTGTGCACAAGCAAATTCTTCACACTCTCTCTTTATTGAGTGGCTGCTCTGCGGGATGACATTCCTCCGTTACCCCCCTGCTCCCGACGCTCTCCTCTGCTATGCTGAATATGCACAGGTGGCCCTTTCCAAGGGAGCGGGAGGAAAGTCAGCGGGCTTTTTTTTTTTTTCAGCTTATGAAACAAATGCTTGGCATTCCACTGAGCGCTGCTCTGCTGTAGGCCTGTCTGTTAACAGGCGGCAGAGCGCCAGGGGCTTGTTTGGCAACCGATTTGACATTGGCCTCCATGATATTTCAAAAGTGGAGGAACTGTACACCTCGCCTCTCCTGCTGTTATTCTTTTGAGGTATTTTAGGCATTTTGTGCAGGACTATTCCCTTACTCGTCTGCAACCAATTAATAGTGGAGCTAAAAACACGGCAGATGTAATTAGTCTGGAGGTTTCTCACTTACATGCATGGTATGTGTCCTGCTTTGTAGCGCTGACAAATCACCAGAACAGGCCCAACTATGTCACACGTCTTAGAAACAAGTCCAGAGACCACTGCTTTACTACAACAAGTACATAAGGTGTGTTCTTTTGTATTCTTTTTTTTGCACACACTGAGTACCAAGTCACCTTGAATTGTGTTTGGCTATGGATTTCCTTTCCATGTCCCGAAAGCTATAGTCTCTCTCACCTATACGGTCATGAGCTTTGGGTCATGACCGAAAGGACAAGATCCCGGATACGAGCGGGTCAAAATTAGTTTTCTCCTCTGGGTGGTTGGGTGCACCCTTAGAGACAGGGTGAGGAGCTCAGTCCCATGCAGGGAGGAACTCGGAGAGCCACTGGGGCATCAGTTTCGGATGCCTCCTGCAGCATGGACGCCTCCCTGGGGAGGTGTTCCTGGCATGTCCCACCAGGAGGACGACCCGGGGAAGACCTGGAGAGACTATGTCTCACGGCTGCCCTGGGAATGCCTCGGAATCCCCCCCCCCATCCCGGAAGAGCTGGAGGAGGTGACTGGCGACAAGGAAGTCTGCTGCTCCATTGCCGAGTTTACATTATGTCTTTCCCCTGGAAATCCCACAACCGGGACTATTTAGTCATTAGTCAAATGTTTACAACTCATATGAAGGTTACCCGTCACCATAGCAACCCACCCTGGATGGTTGTTATTAGGCCTGATTTGCAAAGGCTGTTTGAAATGTGGACTAGTCAGATCAAAGAGCATGTTTCCACTTTCTGTCGCTCCATCTCGGATGGGCCAAAGCCAGGAGAAGTCAGAGGAGTTTCTGAATGCTGCTGATGTGTGGTTCGTGCTTCTTATGGCGGCGTCTTACCTTACATTTTTTCAAGGGCAAAATCAGTATTGATCTTCATCCTCGCCCCTCATTTGCAGAACTTTCTGCAGATTCTGTGAAACTTTTGATGTTACTGAGGTGAATTCCTCAAATTCCTCGTCGTTGGATTATTTGCCCACAAAGTTTCACTCAGTTCACATCCTGTTTTATGACTGTTTTACAGAGCGTCTCAATTTCTTTGGCATCAAGGTTGTAAAATGTCGGCGAGGAAAAGAACAAAAGTCTCAAAACACAAAAGAGTACTTGTGTAGATTAACTTAATTTTAATTTAACCCCAACAACCACTTCATATTAATTCATGAATATAACAGCTATTGTTTGGGGGGGAAGGTTGTAGCTGGAATGTATAAAAACTTGACATCATTATCATCGTATGAAATAATTGACATGAGGAATTGTTCTTAGATTATGTATGATCAGGTGCATCTGCTTCATGGGCCACACACACACACACGCGCACATACACACACGCACAGGACTCACATCTGAGGGGAAAACACAATATTGCCATGCGCTACAAGAGTAAATACTGTATCCGAGACACACGCACACACACACACACACACAGAGTGTGTGCGCTCTTCAAAAGGACATTTGCTTCATTATATTCATGCGGGGTTTTGTTTCTGGAAAATGATGTGCGTAATAAATAACCTGACGACCGTATCAAAGATTGAAAAATAATCACAACATCTAGAGCCCAACGAAATGCGACAGGCTCGCTTCTGGCACCTTGACGCTCCATAACGGAGTCCTAAACGCACCGTAAGCTCGTCGGGGGTGTGACTAAAGTCACCGGGGTCTATATAGTGAGATGTTTTTGCGTGAAACAGAGAGCCCAGTGAAAAGTCAACACAGTTGGACGCTGCGCACCATGGATTCCTGCAGCTTTCGCGCACTTTGCATGACTTTTGTCCTGGCGTCGTTCGCCCGGAGATCAGGTGCGGGCGGACCGGTCATCAAATGCGAGCCATGTGACTTGGGAGCGCGGCTTTTGTGCAAACCGTTACCCAAGGATTGCGCAGAGAAAGTCCGTGAACCGGGCTGCGGCTGCTGCGCGACTTGCGCGTTGAGCTTCGGCCAGCCGTGCGGCGTTTACACCGGGAGATGCGGCTCCGGATTGACGTGCCAGCATCAGCCCGGCGAGACGAAGCCCCTGCAGGCTCTGCTTGAGGGACGGGGGGTCTGCGCAAACGCCACGAACAAGCGGCTCGTCGTCAGGCCACCACCTCCGGTCAACGAGCTGCCAGGTAATCCCAGTGCGCGCACCTTTTCCCCATCTCTGGGGCGCTTCTCGGGATTAACTCCTCCTTGTTAGATAATTGATTATGGAGGACGATTCTATTACGCACAGGAGACGCGCACCTTAATTACATGATATGTAGTGAGAGAGAAAAAGAAATAGCTCAAGGCTACTGTGGTGTTGGGGATATGGGGCCAAACGATCCGACCTTTGCCGACAACGCCACTTTAGGACTTTCAACCTAAAGAGCTATTTTTTTCATTCCTTTGGTCCCCAGCTCGTTTTAGCGGGTTCCCCACCCACAGGTCCGCTCACAGCGACGACCAGCACGGCATTCAACAATTCAAAACATTTATTTAACACCCTAAAAAACTTCCTTAAAAACACTCTACAAAAGAAAGGGAGAGACAAGACAGTGACAATCCACGGCCAACCTGCCCTCGACGGGGAAAACACGAAGACAGGAACGAGGGAACGAGGGAGGAGAGGCACCTATATACGCCCCCCCCCAATCAGTGGCAAATGGGCCACAGGTGCTCCCTCCCACACCTGCCTGCCTAATTACATCCCATCCGGTTACGCTACAATCAACATTTGATTTCACCCAAAATAGTTTCTTCATAGGGCGGTATGGTGGCGTAGTGGTTAGCGCTGACGCCTACCGGATGTGAATCCGATCTGTTAAATCTGAGTTTGTATGTTCCTCCCACCTCCAAAAATAGTCAATCTAGTTGAATTAATTATTCCAAATTGTGCGTCGTGCGTGCGTAAGTGATTGTCTGTCTATGTGTGGCCCCGTGATGCGCTGGCGACGTATCCGAGTTGGCCCCTGCCGCTCTGCCATAGCAAGCTGGGATAGGCTCCAGCAACTTCCGTGACCTGCAAAGGGGAAAACGGAAGAGGATGGATGGATGGATGGATGGAGTTCTTTCATTTGTGCAAGGACAAAACATGAACGTCCCTGAATCAAAGATTAAATGTTGATTTTTAGGATTATTTTAATTGTGAGAGGATAAAACTATTCAGCTTGCAGAATCAAATGTTTCCACCAACCGATATATCATCTGAATGACAGAATCTAACTATTTGCACATATCAGCATCAAATAAATATCTTCTATTCGGAAGATTGTGCATCCTTGGGTGTCGTGTCGTGAATCAAATGCATGTCCTCCCCAAACTTCAGTAGAGAACGTCGAGACTCAGGACGAGGAGAGGAATTCCACCGGCCCGGGCCTTCAGACCTTGTACAGCACCCACAGACCCTTGGGACCCCTGAGACCTCCGCTTCACCCTTTCCTCCCCTCTGCCAAGTCAGAAGTGCTCGGACGGGAGCAGCAGAAGAGAACCCAGAGCTTTAAGATGGAGGAGCTCCCGGGACCACTGATCACAGACCAACAAAACTTCTCTCTGGAGACCAAACAGGAGCCTGATTATGTAAGTACCGCAACCAATATTTTTCTGTCTTCAGAGCAAACTGGAGGAATGTTTTTCTCCTCCTCCTCTGTGTTTTGGTGTTTTTCTCCCCCCCCCCCACCCCCTGTGGGTGATGAAATGTTTTGGGTGGCGGTGCTGATGCTTGGCAGGCATCATGTGCAGTAGAATGGCATGGGACTGAGCGGGCACGATGGCCCTGCGGCTGACCTGGGTCAGGCGGTTGTTTGGCCACAAGGCGTCCGCGTGCCGGCTGTACTGGGAGCCGACAAATGATGGATTGGCCTAAGAGACTGCCTGTTGGGAAGCCCTGCTGCTATTTTGATCTTCTCCTTTGGCCAGAGAAGTGAGCACACACTGGTAGCGGGGCTGCTTTGATTGTGACTACTTGAACGGTAAAGCCTATTGGCTGCACATTGGCACTCTTTGAATTCAACTTATCCTCCATCCTTTGTTTAAAGTTCAAGACTTCTAAGCAGCTTTGGCAAACTGCTAATCTGCTGCGAGTTGATAAAATGAATTAATCTCTCATTCATCCCCTCTTTCATATTGCAGCCACCATTGTTTGGGTCTTATACAAGCAGGGCGGTGTGCGATGCAGTGCGACACGGCTTTGTTAACGTCTTCATTAAAGGTGCAAAAGCATTTCTGCTGGGGAATTATGATCATTTGTATTGGTGGCCTGCTTGCAAGAATCATATCAAAAAAATAAATAAAATAAATAAAATAAACAATAAAACATTAACAACAAACTGAAAATTGGGGTCAAAAATCACACTTCAAAATAAGATATCATGCAAAATTGACATCAGCTTCTTCTCTCTTGAGTGTCTTGATATTTTGGAGATGTTTTGGTTTTGGTGAAGGTACATTAACTGCTGGGGGTGTCCCCTCGTCCCACAGGGTCCCTGTCGGAGAGAGATTGAGAGCATTCTCAGCAGCCTCAAGATTACAGACATTCTCAACCCCAGAGGATTCCGCATACCGAACTGTGACAAGAAAGGCTTCTATAAGAAAAAGCAGGTAAAAAAAAAAAGTCCCATTTCTAGGACGACCATTGACTGTATGTTATACATTCATATGTCCATTTCAAGAGATGTGTCAAATGATTTGAGAATCCACTCAGGAAAACAAAAAGGAAATCATCATTTCCTTATTTACATGCTGCATTAATTAAGATTTGAAATCCAGTGACTCACACTTTGGGTCTCCTGCAGCCCAATTACAGATCTGTAGCTGTAGTCTTGTATGAAATGGTAGTTATTAGAGCCTCATCATTGCACCACCACACCAGTGAGGTAGACCCTGGCCACTGGCTCTGGAGACAGGAACCACAGGGGCCAAACCCCAGTGGGATTGACGGCTGGGACGATGGCCGTTTTAACGGCAACCCTCCCAGGGAGACAGACGTCAAGGTGGCCAACCGGCATCCAATGCACTCCCCCCCCATAATTGCTGGACTTTTGAGAAGCACACACAGAAATAGAGCTGCAGCCATCTCCACACTCACATGGTTCACCCGCGATCGGGTTGTAATAAATGAGTACTTCTGACGCATTCATATGGAGGTATTTAAGGCTCCCGCGCCACTGCATCACCAACATAGCAGTCGCTCCTGCTTAATGGAAGTGCTCTCTTTGACCTGCAATCATCTCATAACAGGTCTCATAATGCCAGGCTCATTGTCTTTGTTTATTTAGAGTGGGACCTAGTGTACTTCACGAGCCCTGAGGCGCTGAAGCAATGGCAGGCATTTAAATTTGGTTAGTTTAATTTGAATGTTTGCATGATTTTTTCTTTTTTTTTTTTAATGCAAAAGCATCTCTTATTACAGTTCTTAATAACAGCAAATTCATTCGCATTGCATGAGAGCCCTGCTCCGGCTCAGATCGGCCTTTCAGTCCACCCTTGCTGCTGAAACGTGAATGAGGGTGCCCTCCTTCCTGATCGGCTCGGCCTCCTCTGAGGGGCAGCAGCGCCGTCGCGCCAGCCTTTGAAATGAATGGCTGCATGTTTTACTAGAGCGGAGGCTGACCTTTAGTAAAATTGGCAGTAAAATAACAGTCCTTGGGTAGCCCCACAGACTCTGTAAGTCATTTGTAGTACCCATAATTTGGAGCTGTGGGGTATAATCAGCAACAGATGATTCGCACTGGCCACCAGCGTCTGAAAATAGATCTCGGTTCTCAGTTGTTCACAAATGGGACTAAGCAAATATTTTACCAGGTTTCTGTTTACCTTAAAGGTCTCTATATGTGTGTGTAACAGGAGGTAGACCATAAAAGCAGCTCAAAATACCACAGTGTGTTGGATAGCCAAGGCTGCATCGACTCAGCACAATCTGCCCATTAATGCCTCTTGTTCTCCTTGGTTGAGCAAAGTGCCTTGTTACCCATAATGCTGCACATTCACCTGGATCTGCACATTTATCTGCTTCCTCACCCTAGTTTTCTCTTCCTTCACCTTCACCTCATCCCTTTCCCTTCACTTTCAGTGTCGTCCATCCAAAGGCAGAAAGCGGGGCTTCTGCTGGTGCGTGGACAAGTACGGGCAGCCTTTGCCAGGCTTTGATGGAAAGGAGCGAGGAGACAGCCAGTACTACAATTCCGAGAGCCAATAGGAGCAGGGCAGGATGGAGGGAAGGAGGGAGGGTGAGAGCGCACAAAGAATTTTAAGCAAATGTAGACGCTGAGGATATTGGGAGAGAGAGGTCAAGAGATGGCTCGGCCGATAAATGGATGTTTGCTGTTCCTATCTGTTGTCCGTGGGACCTTTTCCGAGGCGGAAGGAACAGAGGAAGAGTACCAGGTGGGAAAAAAAGGCCTCAAGATACAGTCAGGACTTTGTTTTTTTTATAATGGATGGAGCCTTCATAAGCTGTTTGTATTTGACCCAAGAAGGACGACTCCAGAGAAGAGGATAAACTTAAAGCATCGAGCTCAGAGGCCTTAGCCTGGCTCTAAAAACAGACATTTGTACTTGTCTCAAATATTGATGAGCGTGCTCTTCGCGCACGCACAACCAAGTGGCTTGCATATGTGCCAATGCCAGTGATGTTGTAATTGTTGTTCTAAACATTATGTGTCACCACAACAACCATAAAATCTTTGTTTGCATGTCGGTCTTTCGGAGTGTGAGTGTGTGTAGCCTTACTATGAATTCCATTTCTTCCTGAAGTATTTCAAGTCTTGTTCTCAAGCTACAGACAAATGGACATTTCCTTGAATCTGTTGTGTGATTGCTACTGTTCTGTTGTCACTTTGCATAAACGAAACATTTGGGATAGAGGCCATAAAGCGTTATTTCTGATCTCTGTGTCGCTAGTGATCATTTTCATCACTTGCCTTGGTTTGAGTAAACACGCTATTTGCATGTACAATGCAACCCTGAAAGGTCTATTTTTTACTTAATAAAGGCAGAATAAAATTATTCAGCCTTTGCATTTTTCTTCTATTGTCTTGTCTTGCCGTAAAACCTTCCATTTTTTAATTTTTTTATTTAAACAGGAGCCCATGCTGATTAAATAGCATTTTAATAGGATGCACAGCCATGGAATTACAACAGTATGTACACGGTTTCAAAAAAACCAATAATAGAATAGCAGCACTCCTGGTAAATAGCATTCACAAACAATTTAGGTTCACCGACACACAAATGAATAATAATAAATACTTGAACATATGCTCGACGAGGCCAAAAATAAGACACGTAAATGAGAATGATGCAAATGAGAAAAGCCCTCAGTTATCCTCTGCTAAGTCCGTGGGCCTGCAGAGACTAGTGGAGGTAGACAAATGCAGAACGACCCGTCCCAAACCTCACGGTGGCTTCGGGTGAGTCCTGACATGTTTGTGCTCGGCCACCAGGCGCATGCTTGTGGCACTTTAAGTATCCCCCCCCCCAATACCCATTGAGGAAACGCCAATGAAGATACATTCAGACAATGTCAACATGTTGAATGAATGAGGGGCTGTGTCGCTTCGTGCCGCGCACTGCTCCGGTTCTGAATGAATGAAAAGTAAAAAATAAAAAAAACCTGATCTTGAAGAGGGCTTGGCAGAGCTGCAGATCTGTGGTTGTGAGCAACGGAGTTATTTAGTCAGAAACACAAATGTATACAGTGTTGCCTTATTTACAATCACAAAAATAGGCAAACATATAAAAAAAAAAAAAGAAACATCTAAAAATGACAAATGGTTAATGTGAGAATATACAAGCGTTGAATAAATAAGACTTGATAGATACATACATCATGTAAATAAAACCAGAGGAAATGTCACCCCCCCAAGCACTCTGAAATGGGCCGTGACATTTCTGGGTGAATGAGTGAGTTTTTGTTTAAGTACTATTTCACTCTCTTTTTCTTCTTCTTCTTCTTCATTTCAAGTTATGAATGGCGTTTCGTTGTGCCTGTGTGTGTGTGTGTGTGTGTGTGTGTGAGGTTAAACGGTGACAACGGAGCCGGTCCTTCAGCGGGTGCCTTCTTGGTGACACTCTGAGTCATCGAGCAGGTCGTTTGTTTCTGAGATCTTCTTCCCATTCCAGGAAGACACACACCAGCAGCGGGTGGGTGGTCCGACCAGCGATGACTCACACTGGGAGAGAAAGAGAGGAAAAAGAGGTGAATGAATAAGTCGCCCAGGAGCACAGAGGTGAATCTCAACAGGTGGCGTGAGCTTGATTTTGTGAGGTCATTCATATTTCTCACCTGCTTGGCCTTGTAGAAGCCGTGTACGTCACAGTTGGGGAGGTAGAATGTTGTGAACCCCTCTCCCATCTTCTTCTGGGAGTTGTTTATCCGGTCCAGTGCTGCTTGTAGTTCAGTGTGACAAGGACCCTGTGAAAAAAAAGAGAGAAATACTATACTAACACTGCATGGATTCACTTCATACTTATCCTAGTACTCTCGCTCTCTCTCTCTCTCAAATATCTATAGCTCCTCAAAACCAAGTGCCCCCTCTAGTGGAAAGATGGTGAACATAGTCTTTTTCATAGTCCCCCCTCACCTGTTGCACTAGTACTTTGTGGATGGCATTGAGCTCTGCGTTGTCTTGGTGCTCAGCAGGGATGTTGAGACCCAGAGAGTCATGGTCAGCCACTTCAACTTTCTCTGTGCAGAGAAAGGAAATAAGAGTTGAAAATGAAAGCTAGAACGGGTCTGTTTATAGTAGGATCACAAATGCAGCAAAAGACAAATTGTGAAGAGAGACAGCCACGGAGCTGCGAGCCTACCTTGGTTCAGATCATCGGTGCAGACCCCGTGGCCTCTGGTCAAAGCGTGGAGCGGCCTGGCCTCACCGGCCCTGGGAATGCAGCGGAGACCCTCACCACAGCGGGCCGTGTGAATCCCGCAGGAGGCTCCTTTCTTCAGAGCGCAGGCCATGCAGCAGCCACAGCCGGGCTCCCTCAGCACCTGCTGGCAGTCCGTCGGGACGGCGGGACAGCTGTTCAATTTGTCTTGGGTGCAGGGGCCACAGCGGATGGGCTCCGGCCCCACCACCGGGGACGTCCTCACCACAACCAGGACGAGCAGAATTGACACTGCTGCGACCAGTACAAGCTTCTCGTGTAATCCGGGCATTTTCAGTAATCTCTTTTTGCTTTTTTTTAAGACTTGCTCTGCTGCTCAGCGATGACTGCACTTTTCCTTTTAACCTGGTTTCTGCGAACCAGCAGTATTTATATGGAGATCTGGCCTCCAGAGGCATTAATGATTGACACGCGCCACACAAATTTGTGAAAAAGCTCCTGTAAACAGTGGACGACCCCGCTTGGACGTGCGTGGATCTGAGTTCACTGGGGCTGCCGTCAATATTGACACTAGAACATGACGTGATTGCACATCAAAACAACCCTGTTTTCGGGGGGGAGCACATTACCGATCTGTGCCTTTGAGCTTTAGGACAACACTTGCATGAAGACCAGCTTTTGAAGACGTGCGTCAGTGAAGCATGATGAAGGACAAACGAGGACAGCGCTAAATCGAAGACGTTACAGCCTGTGGGATTTTAAACACTTTGATCTTTCTTGATCAACACTTATCTGATGATGTAATGCGGACAGAATTTTACTTTGACACTGTTTTCCGCACTAAAACCTTATTTGTCCCTTTGGTGAAGGATCCTCTTATCAGGCAGACTGACAAACAAGATCATTCACCTTTAGCGTTGCGTAACCCCGCCATTACAGGTTGCACTGCGAGGACAACATGTTTGTCTGAAGAGGAACGGCGGCAGCAAGCGATTGTTTCTTAGGTGTAGTATTTGTCGTAACTATATGTACAGCAAAGGCCAAAGCTCTATTTGTGTCACACACATCAACACCATTCTTTCTGTGTACTCCAAGTAGCTCAAATCGTTTTTATTAACACTGCGGTCATGTACAAATACAAGGGACAGTTGATGAAGTCACAGCTGCAGGCAGAAGTCCGTTCAGAAGAAGTTGACATCTCTTATATTCACACACCTCAAGCTACTGTGGAAGAGATCCCCAGCTTGAGATCTCAGACCTCCAGAAAACGGCTCACAGCAGCCAAAACATCATCATCACAGTCAAAATGGAGACCACTGGGCTCCTTCTTCATCTCTGCAAAGAGGAAATATCCCAAAGGCGCTGAATCATGTGAAAAGGGCCTCCGTCGGTTGAATTCGTGGATGGCAGCCAATGCCACCGTGGACTTGTGGGTTGGAGCATTGTGCTGGCGGTAGAATGCTCCTCTTGCCGGTTTCCCTTCACCAAATCTTCTTGATTTCCTCCCAGAGCCGACTCGAGGGATCAGCGACGGCCCTTCCCTCCCCCCCAGGTAGCCCATCAACGGCTCGCCCTTTACATCCTAGAAAACAGAGGTCATCCCTTTTTTTTCCCATTCGTTTAATCAACAGGGACAGCGCACATTAATAAACATTTCTGTAAAAGTGCCAGAATTGGCCAAAAGGCTATTTTTCATCTGTTGTCCCTTTACCTTTCATAAATCACTAAATAGTTTTGTGTGATGCATAAATGGACATTCAGGAATAATAACAGTGACAAAAACAGAGCAGAGGAAAGGACAGTTCAGATTCAATGTACTTTTGTCTGACTGCTCCTTTTTGCCTTTATATTTTCTTCACATGAAAAACGTGACTACATACTCTATATTTGTCACAGTTCCACAATACTTAAATATAAATAAATGTTGTCAACCGGAACTTGATGTTTAACTGTATAGTGAGGAGTCAGCTCTCCCTCATTCCTCGTCTTGTTTGTTCTCTCCATCTGTCTATTTTTATTGTCCCTAAACAGAGATGTTGATTTCCTATAAATAGCTTCCAGCTACTTAATTTTGACGACCCTGGGACACGTTTCCAGTTTGTGACATTTTCCAAGCAACTCTGTTAGAACAATTTCTTTAGTGAGACAGGAAGCCCAACGCAGGCAGTTTGAATGTCATGTTTTTATTCTTTACCTTTTAACAATTTTTCTTTTTTTTTTTTAAATTGTCTGCATTAAACTGCCTGAAGGGACCTTATGTTGTGTTAAGATGAAAAAGATAACTTGAAAAAAGCGAAAGGGCTGGAAGTTGCTTGGCTTGAAGTTTTAATGCGCCAACAAAAAAAGGGAAACTGAAAATAGTTTCCATACTGCAGCAAATTAATAAAAAACATTGTGACAAACATTTTGATTGAATCCAAATTTAATCAACGCTGACACACAAAAGGGTGAAAACATTGTCATGCCGCAGTGCATACAGCAAATAAATGGGAACATGGACGAACACAAAACTCCAACTCTCATTGGCTTGCAACAGCAAAAAAAAAGGACTTTACTGCATCAGCGTAAAACCGTGTCCGCATCGCCAATCTACTCAAACACCAGCTGGTGGGTCGTCGCCTCCTCGATGTTCACCATCAGGTCCTCCAGCCACACGGGAAAGGACTCCTTTCAAACACAGCAGAGGACGTTGTTGCCAAGATAATCCATGCTTCTTAAAAATGTGAACAACTTTGCTTAAAAGGGAAAACTCACAAATGAAGATGACCCCTTGCGACTTTTCCTGTGTCTCTTCTTCTGCGCCGGCGGTTTAGGGGATGTCCGTTTTTGCCATGTGATCTTGGGGATCTTACAAACAGAGTGTCATCCCCTTCCCCTTTGAGTGTCCTGCCAAATATTCAATCAGACTTCTTACCTTCACTCGAAGCTCTCCACCACTAGACCGCCTCTCATTTCCTATGCTCGCCTGTTTGGGTGGAATCCCTTCATTGCTTAAACTGGATGCAGAGAAGCTCGCTGTGATTTCCTGCTGGCTACTTATTGATGGCATCTGAGGGAGACTCCCTTGGCTGCAAAAACGAGGGCGTCGCCTTGGTCTCATGACCTTCAGCAGATCATCTTCGTAATCGCCACTCTCCTCTCTTGCCGTCACATTCTTGGTCTCCCCGCCGAGCTGGCTTCCTTCAGTTTCACCCTCTTGCTCGCACTCTTCCTGTATTGGCTCCAGGTGCGGCCTCTGCTCATTTGCATTCATGTTATTGTTTCACATACTGACACAAGGCCCATTTAATGAAGATGTTTTAACTGGAAATTTTTCCAAATGTACATAAAGCAGAACAAATGTGGGTTGAAACTTACATTTTGGTGCAGAGCATCCATTTAGCTGGGAAGACAGTGTTTTCCTCTGAGACTCTGGAGTTCCAGGCTCTCATTAGCTGATTATTAGAATCAGGTGGAAGAGCTGAAACAGGTGGAAGCTGAAGTCCTCTAATATAAAATATTGGTTCTGTAATAAATATGTGGGTTTGTGGTAAAAACCATGGCAAAACTTTATATTGCTTTTAAAGCCTCAAAAAAAATGTTAACAAAGAAATTCAAATAAAAATGTCAACATACAGATGCATGAATTTTCTACAACTGCTTCTCCTGTGCGGTTTTCCTGGGGAGCTGCAACTTATCCCAGTGATCAGCCCCCAGCTGATTCCATCTACAGACAGACAATCATTCATTCACGATCACGTTCACAACTACAGCCAAAGTAGGACATTTAAACTACACACAGGTGTGGCTCCCAACCCAGAGCCCTCGAGTTGAAAGACTCAGATAACAGATATAATCTCATTATTTTCTTTTTTTGTTGATTCATTTTTTTTGTTAGTATCCTGCCAACATTTAAAACACCTACTCAGACTTTGGTCTAACCTAATGGAATGCAACTATTCATGGACGTCACAACCTGATTGTCATCCTGACCTTATTTGGGCCTGATGACAGCAGGGAGGTGCGTGTTGTCACCTCGGACTCCCTTTGTTGCTTAATGTCAACATGAATTCAGGGAACTCGGCAACAGCAATGGTCAGCTTGGACTCCCCCCCCCCTTAACTGGAGGCCTGAAGTGTGAGCTCATAAAATACGTCAACACCATGACTCAGCTCAAGTTGTAAATTAACTGAGCAGAACTGACGTGGATTTCAAGGCTGTAAAAATGGCGGAAGAGGCTAGGTATTGGTTGATTTATCCGAGTGAACCTCCCCAAAAAAAGTGTCTGTTTAGGACATCATGACATGATGGCTGTGTCATTGTCTTCTATATTTTGCTGTAGAGAAAGAGACAGCTGTTACCGTAAGATTTATAAATTATGGTGTAAAATGAAATTTCACTCCTTGGAAATAACAAGGAAAAAGTGGCTGTAACTCTTTGGCTGTACTGCGTGAGCTTCAGGTCTCGGGTACGAACGAATATTTTGTTTGAGATTGAAAACCCTAAATTTACAGCACAATAATTTACAACATTTACAGCATTAAAGCCCCAAACCCGTTTAGATCTCGGTAGCAAAGCATTTTTATACATCATACTGTGCGCATATTTGATATTTTATACACCAATATTCCCTTTATTACAAAATATTCAATCATTTGACAGTTTTTGGCTATTTACAAAAAGTACGATCTGTATATCAAAGTGAATATATCTAAAAAAAAGGCAGGTTGCAATCACTGTAAGCTCATTGAATAAGGCAAAAAACATCATGTATTTACACTTTTGCAAATCAAGATCTACGATGACAAAGATATAGGCTATTGAGATATATTATTAAGTCTGAGTCTGTTTCTGAGGTGCTAAAACTGTATTTATTTTTCAAATGTAGCTTAAATGAAATGATCAAAAAGAAGCTGGAAAACAGTGATGTGTGCCTGAAAGACGACGGATTCAGGCACCTCGTAGAAAGGTGTCAGCCTTTTCGACAGGCTTAGGCTAAAGTCGTGCATTTGCAGAAGTTGTGTGCTTATTGTGCATGCTTACTTAATGTGTGTGTCCTGTTTTGTGTGCCTCGGTGGATATCTACACGTGTGCTTGCACCATAAATCAGGGCCTCAATTTCTACATGATGCTGATCGTAGTTTGTGACTGATCTGGTCAAAAGCTCAATACTTTGGTTGTCTTTCAATGGGAGTAAAATAACTATGGCTGTTAACTCTTCGAAAGTCATGCATCAGCTGTAAATACGTCTAAAAAAATGCCTTCTTCATCCAGTGAGTGTAAAAAGTTTTTTTTTTTTTGTGCTGTTTTGTTACAATTCAGAATTAACCACACGTGCACACACGCTTACATACACCAAGAAAGAAACACCGTTTTACACTGTAAATAATGCAATGTATCCTTGGCATAATCAGAGACAGTGCAAAAGCAATAGCATGATCAGTCATTTTCTGAATATCAATGCCGATATCCCCCTGTATGTGGAATATGTACTACATGTAAAACAAAGATGCACATTATACCTGGATCTGAGGGAACCCTCTCTCTTCTTTATTCCACATTTCTCCCTGTAAAATTCCCTAACAGTAAGAATGATTGTCCGTATCACCATTTCCCTTCTGCAGTGGCCTGAATGAACACGTCCTGTGTCAGTAGCTCAGGATTTACAGGAAGTACCTGGACATCTCTGTCTCCTTGGGCCTCCAGCCAGGATCTTCTTTCCTGTGTTTCATTAACGTTTCACTCTGTCTTTCGTCCTACACCATTATGCCTTCACCAGCTGCCACCGCTTCCAGCTCAATGTCTGTCACCTCTATGTCCTCCTTGTCATCCTCGCCCGCCGCGGACACGCAGGGCGAGGGCAGGCACGCTGCTTGGCTGTTGCTGCTGTTGGCGGGGTTTGTCGGGATGTTGCTGGACATGCTGGTGAAAGCAGTCAGGCTGGCGGCGGAGGAGACGCTGCCCACATTGGTCGGGACGCTCGTCTTACCGCAAGAGTGGATGCGTCGCGCTAGGCTGGCCGAACGCACCACAGAAGAAGTGGTCACGGTGCCCACGCCTTGAACTTTCCCTTCCAGGAAGTAGGTCAGCATCTCACCTTTGCCCTTCACGCTGACTTTGCCACGGCACACCAGGTCATAGTTAGTGTTCAGCAGGCGATAGACCTCTTCAGTCACCTGTTTCATTAAAAGACAGAAACAATTTCAGCATAAAACACAAAATGTGAATGTTTATGCATTTTTAAAACGTATTTTACTTGCAATCATTATCATTTTTTTCATTTATATATATGTATGCATGTACATCTTAAAATAAGTTTAACGTTGCATTGTTTGATAAATCTGTTGAAAACAATGCAAAATAGAAGAAAAAAAACATCAGAATGGCAAATGTTACAGCAGTACCAAAAGAAAAGCAGATCAATAAGGAAACAACAGAAATTTGAAATCCTTCTGTCAGCCAATTCAACAAAGAAACAGTAAAAAAAAAAAAGTAGCCTCTAACAACTGGAAGTTTGAAGCTGTTTTCCATCAGCTGACCTTTTGTCAGTCAACATATTTGTGCTACTTTTTTTGTAACTTTTTTTTTTTACATATATATTGTATGTAAATCCACCTAATTTCTAAACTAATTAAAAATAAACACAGTAATGCCAGGTGTCTTGGGTACCTGTATCTTTCCCTGTACTCCGGTGCTGTCCATTCTGCTGGCCACATTGACCGTGTTCCCCCAGATGTCATACTGAGGTCGCCGTGCCCCAATCACTCCTGCAACCACTGGACCCACGTTAATACCTGTACAGGAAAACACTGACTTAATACTAATTGTCCTGGTAGTTTTTTAATTTGCAAATGAACAGAGAAACGACATCAGAGCAGACCTACCCACTCTCAAGACAAACTCGTTGTATGATTGATAGTTGATTTCATCCAAAACGTCAAACATCTCGATGGCATAGTCTGCTATTGTGCTCAGATGGTCGTAAACAGATTTTTTGGCCTAAAGGGGGGGGGGGGGGCGAACAAAGCAGAACATATCCATGTATGAAATGATCCATTCCAATGCCGCTCTGGATTCACAGATGCACAAACAGCAGCACAAAGCGACATATCACCTTGGAGCCCACGGTGGGGACGAGACCGACAGCGGCCATGTATGTGCTGCCGATGGTTTTGATTTTCTCTATGTCTTTGTAGCACTCCTTATCCATGAGCTGCAAAGTACATTGAGTTTTCAAATGAAACTCCAACAATGTTCCAAGAGGGTCTGTTTTCAAAGTCTTGACGCAAAGTCTGCATCCCACCTCGTCGAAGTCAGCGATGATCTCATTCAGCAGCCTCAGACACTCCACTCCCATGTTGTTTCCATCCAGCTCGATGTAGAAATCATTGAAGTTTGGGATCGAGGCAAACAGGACACCAACTTGTGCGTAGGACTGGTAGTATAGATCCTAACGGAAAGACAGGAGACAGGTAGCGTGAAGGTATAAATGTGTCTTCGGATGTCCATCGCTTTCACCTCCACCCTGTTTATCTACCTGCGTGTCTGTCTGCCTCTCTGCCTGTCTATTAGCGAGGCTCACCATGTTCCTGGGGTTCGACAACAGGAAGTGTTGGGCCACGTGAGCAGGAAGGAGATTGAAGAGAATTCTCTTGTTGTCCAGCTTGACTTTCTCCATGCCATCCCTCTCCTCCTCCGCCTGACAGCAAATACAGCACACACACACGCACACACACACAGACATGTCCAACAGTTTCACCACATGGGGTCAGTAAAAAAAACATTACAGCATGTCGCATGGTCGACTTGAACACAGTGAATGCTACAACTTTAACTAGCATAAATTGATTATTCTACTGTTCCCTTCTCTTTACCTCTTAGCCATGTTCATAGCATGAAAACAAATTGTTCATACTTTGACTATATGCTCATTTCCATGGCATACTTCTATTATAAATGATGATAAAGAGATTTGAGATGCTCAAAAAGCAAACAAAAAGCTTCCTTTGCATGCACGCCGACACACACGCTTCCTGACCTGCACAGCCCATAGGAAGTCCAAGCGCAGTTTGAGGTCGAGCTGCCTCGAGTGGAGGGCCAGGGCGCCGACAAAGAGCAACAGAGACAGGATGGGCTCATAGCCCCTGATGTGGAAGGACCCCCCACTGTGGAAGAGACCAATACACAAGTCAGCACTAAATGGACCACACAAGACACATGCAGCATTAGGATTGAATAGACCCCCCACGGTGTGGAGACCAGTTATGGGTGAACTGTTACCAAAGACATAATGAAAATATGTTTTTAAAAAACCCCCATAAGATTAGGGAAGCAAGGCAAGCATACCCCAAAATGTTTTATTTATTATTTACTGAAGGATATGTGCACTTCAGCCGAGAGAGATATTTATCTGACTAAGCTGAACAAATTCAATATAATCACTTTTCAGAGGCGCAGTTATGATCTGAGCTCCAATAAAAATTGGCCGGGTCCCACGGTGCCGAGTTGAAACAGCTAACGCACTCTCATCATCATCCTGCCCACATTGTCCTTTCAGGCTTCTGATTTGGAATTAATGAGCACATGTGCTGCATCAAAGGGTGGTAAATGAAAGAGTGTGTGGGCCGCAGACAAGGAACGACTCCTTCACACTCATACATCTCGGCACATGTACTGTAAATGTTCTTTTAAACTCCTGATTATCTGTTTCTTCTCCAGATCAAGGATTCATTCACAGCCAAGCTTTGCCTCTGATACACAAATGATGCAGAATTGTCACTCGATCCAGGGGGGGGGGGGGTCTCTCTTTCCAATGTGGGTGTAGTTGTAAAAAATGTAAGAAATAAGAAGTGCAAACAAGCTGAAGTGTTTCTGCACATGTGTGGTGCTTGTGGTCATGCTGTGCTGTGAAACTCGCCCTGCTGTCTTGCGAAAGCCACTGAGCTCCAACACGGTGACATAGAGCACCCCAAGAAGGAGCATTAGCGCCATCTTTGGCAGCCAGGAGACCCGCAGGAAGAGCGCCAGGGTGAGTGTGCCCACCACACAGGACAGAAAGGCGTAGCGGGCACCGTGACAAGGGAGCTCCACCATGGTGTGGTTGGCGCCGCCGTCTACATCAATGATGACGATGGTGCTGTTGGTGTTGGCAGTACCCCACAACCAGGGCATACAGCCCACCTAACAAAAGGAAGATAGATTATAATACTTCTAATACAGAAAAGCACTCAGAGAGCGTAGGCCTCTGCCAAGTAGCTCATTTCCCTCATAATTGGATTTATACCGTCCACATGGTGATCTGCATCATCATCAAAAGGTTCTAAATGGTCTCATTCTAGATCCAATCCAGATGAAAGTCGGTGGTGGGATAGAGACCCCCACCCTTCATGACTGTGTCAAATTCCATAAACATAAGAGATATTGAGGAACAAATTTTGAAGCTCCATTGACTGAAATGTTACTGAAAATGTCAACGAGATCCAGACTTCAGGATCTCTTCTGGATCTTCACCAAAATTGAATCACCTATTCCTGGTAACATTCCCAACATTTCCTGAAAACCTCATCAAGCTCTGCTCAGAATGTTTTGAGTTATCTTGCTAACAGACACAAAAAAAAACAGGCAAAAACATAACCTCCTCTGCGGAGGTTTTCTTCAACATGTCGCTGTTTTCTTTCCCACTTACCACACAGGCCTGGGCTACAGCATAGATTAAGATCACTATAAGAATACAGAGAGCCGTGCGGATCTGAATGGTCAGGCACCCCGGAAAACACTGAAAGTCAAAGACAAAGGACGGTTAGACAAAAGAGGCAAAATGTGGAGCATTACATGATAAGATAAAGCCAAAGGGGGAAAAAAAAACTGTTTGGAATGAGGATGATGATCAACCTCTACAAAAGCGTGACATGAATAAACTAGCTGCTGGATTAAATACAGCAGAGGGCTTTAGAAGGTAATCCTGAAGGCAATGAATGAATAATGAATCATTGTTACAAAGCTTTCACTTCAGTCAGCAAATTAGGAAAAACCTGAGCAGCCAAAAATGTAAATGAAAAAAGTGAAATTTGCCAGCCTCATTTGGGCGAGTGTGCACTGAACTGTCCAAAATGATGATGCGTGAATTAAAAAGGTGGAAGATCTTTACTCGGGTGGGGTTAAGAGATTAAATGCAGCCACAGTTACCTGCACTCTAGTGATATGCAGGTACATGATACAAGCTACGAGGAAACAGATGCAGAAGACAAGAAGGACTAGTACCGCTGTGCCCCTGAGCGGAAAGAGAGGAAGATGACAGGGTTAGTTATAAAGACAATGACCCGAGGAAGTGAAACACTCAAAGAGATAAATGGAGAAATACAGAGAAGAAGAGCACAATCTGCTGTACGTACTGTGGTATAATGAGAAGATAGAGAAGGCCAAACAAGGCAGCTAGGATTAGAGAGAGGACCACCGCACTGGTGAAGTACTCATCAGGAACCTGGTGGTACTACGTTAAGTCAGAGAGAGAACAGTGAGCGGCAGCACTCACAATCACAGCATGGGCGTCAGTGTGTGCGTGGAGACCCTCACCCTCTGCTCGCGCTCAGAGCACTTATACATGAGTGTAAGGAAGTTGAGGTCTGCCGTGTCCGACTCGGTCTGCCGGGCCTCGATTAGCCGGCCGATGTAACGGTTCACCCGGGTTCTGGGGCTGCTCTGGATCAGGTTCGCTTGGTTCGCGTTGGTGCGGTTCCTCAGCTTCTGTGGAGCCGTCCGCATGGCCCTCCGCTGGTGGGATAAAAAAAGAGAAAAAAAGAAGAAGAAGAAGAAATCCCAGCTGAAAATGTTGAACTTGTAGGGGAAATAGAGAGGTGAATAGGATGCAATGCAGCGGCTTGTGTTCTCGGCGCTAACCGGAATATTATCATACTAGAAACGAGGGTGAGTAAGAATCCAAAATAAACACAGGCAGCTGATTATACTTTCAAATGAGGACATTGCCTTCACACTTAACTTCATTACTGAATGTGCCCTGCTGTGTCTGAGTGTCTTCAGCAGCCAAAGTGAGCAGCTTTGCAAAACATCGGGCATTGGAGCAAAGCCAGACACTTAACATGTCAGTGTGTGTGTGTGCGCTGGATGAACTGTATTTCATTCCTTCTTTCTGTCATTCCCTGTTCCTGTTTGCGCCTCCTTAATTCCTGCTTGTGCTCCATCCTTCTTTCTTCTTCCTATATTTCTTCCATGCTGCTCTCTTTCTGCAGTCATGCTTGCTTCTTGTTTTTTTCCCTTCAGACTCTGTATTTTTTTTTTTTACTTGCTTCTATGTATGTTACTGTTACCACACACGTCTCTGTACTCACATCATTGCTTTCATACATTCTTCCTTACTTCCTTTTTCCTTCCTTGTTTCCATACATTCTGCTTTAAACGGCTCCCTCCTCCCCTCCTTTTAAATTCTTCCCTCTACAACTATTTTACGGCGCAAATAAACACACAAACACACACATGCATACTCCCAGACACATGCAAATCTGTATTACACAACTGGTGCAAGAGTCGTACAGCTGCCAGGCCACAGGATTTCTCTCCGGGCACACAAGGTCAAGTAAGCTCTTTGACATCAGGCTAGAATGCCAGAGTCACTTACAGTATATGTCGGGGGGGATGTGATGTCAGTCTGTGGCACAAGCGACATGCTGAGCTCATTATAACTGACGGGATTATCTCTTAGCACCTTTATAGACAAACTACACGTCAAGTGAGACCCATCGATTCATTCACTAAGTATTGCTGCAACATTTAGTTAGTGAAGTCTGTTGCTAACTCAAACAAGATACATATAGCACATAAATAAATGCCGTCCATCAGTGCAAGCATGAAGAAAATATAAGCTTACGTAATATTCTAGAATAGTGACAAGTATGAAGATACTGGGCGATTTCCAAACTGGTGTTGTTGGTGGATATTAAAAAACCCCCAACATGAAATAAATAGTAAAAAATGAAACTAGCGACCACCACACCCTACAAACGCCCAAAGTGACATCACTAAACTTTCAATTGTTTGCGAAAAGAAAATAATCACTTCAATAAAATGTGATTATATAATTATGATTTATTCCTTTCCAGAAATGTGCGTTCATCATCTCGAGCCACCACCACTGTTGGACTTTAGACTGGCCACGCTGCAAAGATAAATGTTCAATGAAATGACAACGTTTTGCGCTGTAGATGCAGGAGCACCTCTTGTGCATACAGTACTAGTATCCACTGTAGGTCCAAGAGTTCACATTAGGAAAGCAACAAAACTATGAAGCAATCCGCTGGCGCACTTTGTTGCTCCTCCAGTGTTCGCCCCCACAGATGATGCATGACTCAGGCCAAAGCCTGATGTAAAGCACATTAAAATGTTGCAGCATTTTAAGTGTCTTTTCAACAAGACAACCAGGAGCATGAATGAACTAAAAGTATATATGGAACAAAAACTAAGCATTTTTTTAAACTCTTGTATAAAACTCTAGACATTCAGATTGCATATGTATAAATAAAAATAAATCACGGCACGAGCAAACACAGACACGTCAATACAGACACAGAGTTTATACCTTATCACCGTCCTCGCAGTTCATGGCATTGGAGAAGGGAATCTCAGCCTTGAACATCTTCCTGCAGTGCATAAGCTGCACTAGTAAGTAGCACACAGTTTTGAACTTCATCTTTTTGGCTGGCTTTATATCCGAAAGAATCAATCCTGGGAATATCTGTCACCAGATAAGAAACGGGAACAAGGATTTAGTCATAATACCTCACACAGTAATGCATTTTATGTAAGGGTCTAGAAAGCATGCACAGGAATTAGACAGTACGCATGTGCACGTAGGCTCATGCACACACACGCATTCAGGCATTATTATCAGGCTCAGAAAGTAGTTAAGAAGGTCAGTCCCTCTGGTGGTTTTAACAGATATTTGACTTTGCTGTCTTCATTCTCTTTCATGGAGCTGTTTTAGAAAGATCAATAAAGATGAGCATTCATTAAAGGGTTTGAGGAAAGGTCGTGTGTGTCATTTCTTGCAAGAAATATATGATTTGCTTAATACACGAAGGAGGTGTTATTAAAGGCACAGTAGCAAAATGAGTTGGATCCTTTATAAGACAGCTTAATCAGGGCACGTCTTCCTCTCGACCAGGTCTTCCTCAAAGTCTAACCATCAGAAATATTACCCTTGTAACACAAAGTGTTATCATAAATTAGACCCCCCCCCCCCCCCCCCCCCTTATCTATATATATATATTCCTTGCACAAAATTGTTAAAAATATATATATATATAAAAAGCTTTATTCAATTTCTATTTAAAAAATCCAAAAAATATTTTGTGGCATCAGGATTAACGAGAATTAGCAAAGTCTTCATATATCAAAGGAAAATACACTCATGTATAATCTATGCACAAGCCTTATTTAGCATGACAAAAACTGCTGCAGGAAACAAGGAGGAGAGGAAAGGAGAGGAGAGGAGAGGAGAGGAAGGGAGAGGAGAGGAGAGGCCATACAAAGTAATACAGAGACAAGACTGAAATTCCCTCTCCAGCTGCTTGTCGCGCATCTGTTGGAGGTGTGCATGTTAATGCGTATGCAGCGATGCGCACACACGTTTGTCTATAAGTTTAACCGACTGTACAGATTTGCCGCTGGTTATTTTTCACTCTGTATTATTCCCGTTCATTTCATTACAAGCTGGTGGGATTTAGCTCAACAAGAAACACGTGAGATCATCATCGTCATGTCATGCTGCAGATGTTGGCATTGAATGAAAGACTGGTCAAGTGAAGCTAAAGTGGCTTGCATGTAGAGTAGTTTATGTGAATATGCATTAGGATACATTTCGAGATGCTGCTAATGTGTACTGTCTAGGCAATAACAGGAAGTGTGAAACTGTTATTCGATTAATTGCCCTCTGTTAAAGGCTCCTAGAAATTTCCAGTATGCTGACTTGGCATGTCTCAGCACAGAATAACAACACGATACCTTCCGTCGGTGAGATGGCACAATAAAGAAGGTTTCAATCTCATGTTTTTGGAGGAATGCGTTTCTTTCATGTCCGTTTCCAGGCTCCACCTCATAATCTCCATTTAGGCACTCCAGCGTAGATCGAGTGATGTGGACTTTGCTGTGGAACACAGAGACAAAGGGACACTGCTAAAATTAGCTCTGAAACCTTGCTCTTTGTAAAAATTAAGGAGTGGCAAGACTTACAATCTGCGAAAGGTAATTTTGCTTCCAATTTTTATTTAAATAGGAAGAAATGTGCGGTTAATGCATTTTTTCTCTCTTACTGATTTTACTCTCTGACTGATTTTAAACAGTTTCCAGTTTCCACAAGTATCAATATAGACCATTGATTTAAAAAAAATAAGAAAATATAAAACAGAATTATAAAAATAAGGAAGTCATTTCAGAGCACCACAACAGCGTAGCAAATGGTACCCATTGCTCTAAAGACCGATATTCACGTCAGATTTCCAGTACTGACCCAGGTAGCCCACCAGCCTCCATCACATTGGCCAGGGTCACATCATTGGACCATACATCGTATTGCCATTTCCTGAGGCCCAGCACGCCACAGAGCACCCGACCCGTGTGCAAGCCCACACGCATGTTTAGGCTGACCTCTGTGGCCTCCGCTACTGACCTGCAGGGGTAGAACACAAGGAGAGGCAACATGATAGAAAAGGCCTTACTGAAAAGAAGCACTGTACAGTTATAAAATACTAGAAACTCATGACCCCCACTATCTAGTTGGTTGAAGCATGAAAGCATTAAGATCACCTGTACTGATATGCTTAATCCAGAAGGCTGATGCCATGTTATTATTTCCACTATTGAACTTTTACAACAATTATGGCTAAAGTCGCGTCCCGTTCGGGTGGGTACCCCGCCTCTGACCTGGAGCCAGCTGCAGAAAATGGATGGATGGATAAAATAAACCATTTTTGATCATTTTAAATTGATTTGGTTTCAACTCACAACCCCACACCTGTGTTGCAATGCCTACTTTGGGAACCATGGTAACATATGTGTGTGAGTGCTGTAAAGTGGCTGATATCTCAGCTGCTAAATACATGATACATAAGTAAATACATGATACATACTGAAGATTGAAACTCCCTCTACATAAATATAAAGCAATTTACTGATAAAACTGTGAGCAGTATTGTATTGTAGATTTACGGAAATAAAAGAATTAACAGTATATTTACATCTATTGGGAGACTTTAATCTGAAATACATTATGAAACTGTAAAAGCACAACACTACATATCATCAGAATTAACAGGACACCAGTGAAACTGTGAAAGTAACTGCTCTGCGGCATCTCGCTTTCATTTTGCCCTTTATTCCCTCCTTCCACACCATCCAGGCTATAACACAAGCTCTTTAAGGCTCAGTAAAATGGCTTATAGTCTTTCTCAAGTAAATCCGTTTTTGTCAGCCAACTGTGGTTCTGCTTGCTCGAATGTTCAGTGTTATAAATTCAGTCGCAGCACACATGGCTGATCAGGCTGCAGTTTGCCCTACTTGAAAGAAATCTTTCAACGTGGCCTCAGTTAAAGTTGTGTTTTGAATTAAATTAATATGAAAATGAAAATTCTACAGCAAGAGTGTGCTCTATTGAATGGATGGCATGAGAAAAAGAAAAAAACTAAACCAAAAGACCATGAAAAACTCACGTTATGGTGTCAATCATGTCCAGACCCATCTCGACACAGCAGTGAGCGTGGTCGGTCTTGGGCTGGGTAAGTCCAGACACACAGTAGTAGCAATCCCCCAGAATCTTAATCCTGCGACAGTGGTTCTCCTGACGAGAGAAAAAAAAAAGAGCCAAACTGTGATCTTTCCTGGGATCAAAAATGAATCTTTGTTCCACTCAGTTGCTGCTAAAGAACGTGGAAACAGCCATCATTCTGCGCGTCGCAGAAAACCCGCACCAGCTGATGTTGGGTTAAAATTGTGACATTTAATTATAGTTTATCCATTATGCTGATTACACTGATCCATATCAATCAGTGCGATTTCTCAGTATCGCCTCACGCTAACCATTGCTGCTTCAATTTCTGAGGTTGGTTTAGTTTACAGTGGAGGAGCGATGTCCTTTAAAACGTTTAGCCGTAAATGACAATATCCTGACACTGTGATGTTCAGAATTTATCTTAATATGCGATCCATCGAATAAATCATGCCAATGGTGCAAGGCTTTTGAGGAATGCCTCCTTGCAGCTGTACAGTAACTGAACGTTGATGACAGCTATCTGGATGTTACAGCATAACAACATGGTTGCTGTTCGGCCTCTGAGCTCCGGCTTCATCAGTCCCCAAAGATCCCACAGAGACATCGGGGAGTGATGGTTATACTTCCTGAACTCCCTTAGCCTGAGGTGGATGCTGGAGCGCTAGTGTGACGGAAAACACAGACAGTGATATGTACTCTGGAAAGGGATGGTACCAACAACCACTGGGAGAGGTGGGAAATTGTCATAGTTGTAGCTGAAAATTTCTTCAAGATCCATCCAGAACCATTTGGGTTATCTTGCTAACGGACGGACAAACGCCGGCGATTGTATAACCTCTGTCTCGGCGGATATAATTATTTGGTACTTAAAGCTATTAAATGCAGTAGAGTAAGAATTACAATATTTGTCTGAAAAATGCAGACAAATATTGTATTTCTACTACTTCCACGAAATGGGAGTAGTAGAAATTGGTGTTGTATATAAATGCAGTACTTGAGTATTGTGACTTCGTTGCATTCCAATACTACAAAGTCTTACCCAGAAAAGCACTGACATGGTTTTAACTGGAGGTAAAAAAAAAAGTGTAATGAAGATAAATGGATCTGTTCCAATGAACACAACTGTTTCTATTTCTGTCTCGGTCAGACTCGCTCCACATTTTCAGTTCAGTTGGCAGCAAAAGCCTAAATGAGCTCAGCTTGCTAAAATTAACAACAAAAATATCTTCTGTCTAAAGTATTTTTTTCTTTCTATAATTGAGAACTAAAAAAAACAGTGCTAGTGTTTGAACTCTTCCTTCACGCTCAAAGTGAGGCTGGATTCCTTTTATGATGCTGACTCAATGTTGATAGCTTCATTTCAATAAACATCTTAGAATAGATAAAGTTAAAGTCACAAGAAAGATGAGACTTTAGGACCTGAATCTCAATCTATCCAATTATAACACTTCTATTGAATTTAAGTTGCAACAAAAACTTTATTGTGGACCCTGATATTATGGAGGAGCAGGGGCAGATGGGACTATAGCAATACATGGTTGAAGCCACAGGAACCAGGGAACGCTATTGTACTTCTTTCCCTGCGCTAATCTTGTAATGTGAGGGTTTAGGAGCTGATTCAGGCACAAGCTGGATTAGTGCCGTCCCATGACTGGTGCATTGTGGGCAATCTGGGTAGTCATTAGGTCATCAGCAGAAGAAAGATGGGTCCAGTGTATTAGTCACAAGCAGAGCTTGGCACGTATTCTCAATTAAAATTGCATGAAGGCTGTTATAGCATATATATATATATATATATATACTGTATACCAGTATATAGAAAGGTGTTGTATTACTAGGCAGTTTACATACTGTACGGTGATATGCATGAACGGATGCAAATGAGCAAACACGTCAGTGTGCACAGACAAAAAGACGGAGACAAAAAGGGATACAGAGACTGGGGAAGGGGAACATTCAATGCATGATTATGAAAGAAAAGACGAGCCCGCTGAGAGAAGGATCAGTTCATTTCCTACAAGTCTGCAAAGGAGAGCACACATCGTGCTTTGTTTTCATACAAAGACAAAGATCAGTGATGCGCACACACTGATGGGGACGAAGATTAGGGTTTCCACCTCTGTAGCGCCGGGCAATGGAAAGGACAGGAGTCAGACGATGGGTTTATTGCTACCCGACCATATAGATGAATGCATACAATTTACTTCATTCTAATTGTATGCATTCACACTATTTAAGAACTTATATATTGACCTATTACATAGACTTGGAAGATAAAACACTTTTTTATATTATCTTGGTTGTTGAAATATGTTAACGTCTCATCGCTAAAACGAAAGAATAATGAGAAAATCACTCAGAGAGCAGCAGCAGCTCATTCCCCTCGTAATTGGATTTACACCATCCACATGGTGATCATCAAAAGGTTCCAAATTGTTCTTGGTGTCTTTATATACCAGACATGAAAAGTAAAAGTGAATCGGAGGATATTCTGCCAGAGAATCCGGAGCTGATCAGGTGAGATGTTTAACAGGTGCGTCTCGTTCAGCTCAGCAATGCCTCTGCAGCTGTGCAGGGCAGAAATCAACCTGCAGCAAAAGTCACCATAGGAACCCTCATAAAAGAGGTTTTAATGGAGAAATGTTACATTTTTTCATGACCACATTCTGGATCAGATTCAGAAGACATTTTGCATGATAGTGCATAGCGGACCCCTTTATGTCTGATTTTTGGTGAGTGAATTGAATCCATATTTTACACGATATGAGCATAAGTAACTGGGAAAATCCGGATTGTGACAGTATCCGGATCCGATCCGGATGAAATTTGGTGGTGATAGAATTCCCCACCCTACATGACTGCATCAAATTCCATATGCATCGGTCAATAATCAACCGAGATATTGTGAAGCGCCATTGACTGCAATGTTACGGAACATTTTAAATCCAGGATCTCTTGTGGATCATCACCAAAATTGAATCTACTGTTCCTGGTAAGATTCCCAACATTTCTTGAAAATTTCATCTCGAACCGTCCAGAACCTTTTGATTTATCTTGCTAACCGACAGACAAACATACCAATGCAAGAAAAAACAGCATCCTCGGTGGAGGAAAAAATGTAATAATAATAATAGTTCCGACGGGAATATGTCAGATATGCTCCTTTGAGGTTGATGAATACATTTTAGTGCTACAAATATAATGATGATAAGTGTTTTCTAAGCCTCTACAGTCACATGCGTGCGTGAATGAATAGAAAACCCGAACTTATCGAAGACGTGAGATGCAGGATACATCATTGAGCCATACTAAAAATGGAATCATGAGAAAAGAAGAGAGTGCGGAGACCCACGGGGCATAAAAGACACCGCTGAGGGAAGTAGGCTGCTGCATGTCAATCAAGGAGCTGAGAAACAAGGAGCGGAGGAGTCTTTAAACTGTGATGCATGAGGGAGGTGTTGTGAGAGGAGAGGAAAGAATAGACGAGAATGAAAACCTTTGTGAAAATCTGCCATGGAAACAGCAACACACACAAAAAGCACATCCCTTCCTGTGCTATTAATGTTATATAGCATAAATTAATCACAGAGTCCCTCTCACAGCCGAAACTGTAGCTTCGGTTGCCGAGCGGACAGTTGGAAGCTGAGCCAAGGAGAGGACGCGTTTATCAAGCATGAGGGGGAACCAGCTGGTGTGTTAATTTACATTCCTGTTATCCTTCTAAATAAATCGTCCACTTCTGATATTTTTCTTGGAAAAACAAACATTGTGATCATTACCGCGAAGGCTGTGTAAATCTTTAACATAATGTGTATTTAAACGGGCACAGAGATATCCCTACACTGACGAGCAGAGAGTTTCGTCTGCACCGTTTCAGCAGCACTGTCGGCTTCACCTCAGTTATACATGGAATAATAATGTGTGTTTCCCCCCCCCCTGCTGTGATACTTTCACCATTTCACCGATCAGCAGGTTGGGATGGTGATGAGGTTTTGAAGCTTTCGTGAGACGTTTGCCGCCCCTTCTCGTGAGTCTCAGTGGTGGTCTGTGGATTCGCACGCGGCGGTGGAGAGTTATAATTACTCCCAGCCTGTGTTCTTGTGGGTGTGGTGAGAATCAAACAGCAAACACTGATCAGTGTGAGCAGCTTGCTTCTGTTGTATCTTCTGGTTTCAAGTTAGATCCCCATCCTAATATGGCACAGTCTAAAGTAGAAAGAAATGTAAATGCGATGCCGCTGCCCCATCAGGCAACTACGTCATGTTCTATGGCCTTTATTCGTGATATGTCACCATCAGCTGCAGCAAGGCTGATTTCAGCACAGTCGATAATGCGCCTGAATTTGAAATTCTCACTTCCAAGTCAATAAAAGCATTGTTAATATAAAGTATTAAATAAAAGTAGTACGTGTGATAGCTAGAAAAGCACTCGCAGAGTGCAAACCTCTGCTAAGCAGCTCATTCCCCTCTTAATTGGATTTACACCATCCACATGGTGATCATCAGAAGGTTCTAAATTGTTCATGGAATCTTTATATCCCAAACATTACCAAAAAGTAAAAGTGAATCGGAGGATATTCTGCCAGAGAATCCGGAGCTGGAGAGTCAGGAGCTGATCAGGTGAGATGTTTAACAGGTGCGTCTCGTTCAGCTCAACGATGCCTCTGCAGCTGCGCAGGAGCAGAAATCAACCTGCAGCAAAAGTCACCATAGCAACCCTCATAAAATGAGGTTTACAATGTTAAATGTAATATTTTTTCCTGACCTCATTCTGGATCAGATCCGGAAGACATTCATTGTCTGTGGCTCTACTATGCTCTCCCTCTTCTTCTTCAGATCTCCTGAGAGACCTTGATGATCCAGACTTTCCTGGTGTTTTGGGTTAATTATTGCTTATGGTTGGATGAAAGGGCTAGAAACAAGCAGCACAAATAAATCCACTGCACTTTCTTCTCGGAACACTGTGTATTTGTCACTTTTTCTCTGTCCATCTTGTCGGCTCCATGTTTCACTGTGGTGTGCACAGCCCTCTATGGCGCAAAGTAGGAAATAAAACTGAATAAATCATAATAGGCTAGTCTGCCAAGAGCAAGAGGTCAGGTGACGGTCACAATCACATTAAAAATAAATAGCATAAAACTCTAGCAGTGACTAACGTCATGCATGTTGTCACTCTCGAGCCCAAATGCAGACTAATTTAAGAAAAGAACAAAAAATATATACAAATATTAAATACAAATAGCACATGTGATAACTAGAAAAGCACTCGCAGAGCGCAAACCTCCGCTAAGCAGCTCATTCCCCTCGTAATCAGATTTCCACCATCCACATGGTGATCTAGATCATCATCAAAAGATTATATAAAAAATCTCTACTTTTGTCCAATGCACAAAATAATGCTTACGTGTGAAATTGTGAACTTTGGTATGCAGTTGTTAGCTGCAAGAGGTGGGGCAGGGGGGGGGGGGGGGGGTGACTATGGTCCGACTGGATGAGTGGAAGTTGTCTGATAAGGAGAGGAGGGAAGAGAGGAGGAGGCTTGGTCACCTACATCTACGGCACTTTAGGATAACACTGTGTTCCTGGCCCACTTCCCATGCAGCTTGACAAGTCCAAAGAGTGGACAGGTGGTGTGGGGATGGTGCTGGAAGGCTATTATGAGATGATGCCCAGTGGCCATGTGGCATCGCCCGCTCTTCTTATGGAATGAGAAGTGTCTGAGTGCCTACAGTGTCCACAGCTATGAGTCACTGGCACTTCCACTTCCTGCCAAAGTGGATCAGAATGAGTGGGGCTTTGGGTCAGGTCAGGGCGGGAACATTTGATGACTGGGGACAGCCTCTCAGTGCAACGCAAGGCTCTGAGCTAAGAGCCGAGCGGCCATCAGACCAATCCATTCAGATGTAACCAAGAGAATGAGGCAGCTCAACTCACAACAGGAAGGTGATTTGATGTGTGTGCGTGCGTGTGTGTGTGGCCTTTGTGTGTGTCTGTGTGTGTGTTGTAATGCAAAAAATATTCCTGTTTTGGCTAATAGCACAACAGGGTAAGAAGAGTTGGAGTGTGAGTAACATTTGGGACGGAAAAGAGCCAGTCGATCCAAGACAACCTGGGAAAGCAATAAAACTGACGAGCCAAATGAGGCTGCCTTTTTTTTATCAATTCTAATCAGTCAATGCTGATGCGTCTATAAACAAACAAGTTAAAAATAGAAGCTGTCTGCACTGTCAAGTAAAACTTTCTATGAAAGCAAAAAAAAAAGGGTTAGTCGTAATCCTGTGGATTAATGGATTTTTACAAGGGCATGTGCGTAGTGTAAGTAATAGAGGCCAGATTACATGCAGATAAGGCTGTGGAGGGGGATCTGCAGGGGCTCAACCCTCTCACCAAACAGAGATACAGTGCATGTCAGCCAAACTGAAAATGCAAATGATGGAAGACAAGCAATAGCAGGGGGGGGGTTCTGCATATCTGGATTGTGTCTGATAAACACATCTTAAGGTAAAAGCCAGTAAAAGCACCCAGAATATTCCGTAATGCGCCCACGGAGGGTGCCGTGTTTAAAAGTGTCTCGATTAACTGCAGCAAATTCACAAATGCTACACCAAAATCACACGAATCGACAGATGGAAGAAATCATTTCCACGAGCAGCCCAAGAGAGAGGGGCATTGAAGCAGCCCCTTCATTCAGTCCATTCAAATGACCAGAGTGGAGACTGAGGTTTAGCCCAAGTAAATCTGGCCCAGATTAAAAAGGTCTGTCAACTCTTCCTCAAATGAAGCACTGGATAATCATATTAAGCATCATATGGGCTTCCAGTATTCAATGTGACATCATGCTAAGCTGCTACAGTAATGGCATGTGCCAACAAGCCTGTGGCCACAGCAGCACACGCACATACTTCATGGCACCATGCAAAAGTTCGAACAGTCCACGTAGAAGAAATGAGAGCAGCTTTGAAGAGAACGGTGACTGAAAATGAGAGATGTGTTTAAGAAAGGGAAAAGAACTCACCGTGGCAAGCTCATCGAACTTTCCAAACAGCTCATTGAGCAGTTTCACCAGTTCCTGGGCAGTGCACTGGGACGCCAGACTGGTGAAGCCGACTATATCTGCAAACAGGATGCTGCAAGAGAGAAGGAAAGGAAGCCTTAAACTAGATTCTAAGGAACAAAGGAAATGACATTATTGGGCGGGGGATGTGATCACAATTTAATCAAATGCGACATTCAAAGAAGCCTCGGCGAAATCCATCCTGGACAGTCTTTTTTATTTTTGGGACAATGCGTTTGTGAATCAAGCATTAAAATGAATGACCCACGGCAGGCAAAGCTAAAAAATTTAAAAGAGTGAGAGAGCCTTGCTCCATTCTCTTACTGACTGGCGGCGCAGTGAAGCAGAATGCTTCAAAATAGAAAGGAGAGCCTCCTCCCGGGGATCAAGGTGGAGTTAGCAGCTGTTCTAGGGTATAATGCAACCTCGGAGGTGCTCTCGCCTCTTCTGGGGCAAGAGCACTGGGCACTTTGGACTGAGAGTGCTGGAAGTGTGAGGCTGAACTGAAATCTTTTTAAAGAAAGATACATGTAGCTTTAATACATTTATACATGAATTGATTGAAAAAAATTATGTATTAAAGGGAAACTTTATCTCCTTGTCTCTGCTTTAATGTAAATTAAACACAGAACACCAGTATGGTTCTATGATCCTCTTAGATTAATGCTGAAAAGAAATGTTGTCTACAGGAAATAAAGATGCAGAAATCTGCTGTTGTGTCATTATGGTGGTCTAGACAGGACAAAACAGATAGGTAACACTTGTACACTGAAATATTTATGGAACTGGATATTTGCATGCTATGTAAAGGTGCAAAAAAAACAACAAGACAATCTGTAGCCACATGCGCTACAGCAGGAAAACTGAATCCTAGAGACAAATATGAGCTGAGCCTGAAGTTAATACCAAACATCTGGCGCTTATTTATAGACACACGCTTAATGTGTGAGCCCGAGTCAACGCGTAGCACCAAACCCACTACACTGCACCGCTCCGTATTCACTGCTAAATGTCGAAAACTCATTCCAAACTCCAGATTTTGGCTCATTTGCACCAGGCAAAGCACAACAATTCAAATGATTAAGTCATGCAATAAAAACACGATTTTCCCAGGGTGCCTGGAGATGATCTAATATCTAATATTGTCTAATTCGGCCTCCTTCACACCCTCATCCATTATTTTCTCTCCAATGGCACATATTTGGGGAAAGTTATTCCCATAATTATGCTAATTTCCCATTTCCCTCTGTGGGAGGCATTACTGTAGCTATTTTGGCTGATGTGATTTCGGTTTAATTACATAGTGGAAGACAGAAGCCGTGTGCCAACACAAGGGTTAACTCTGGACGGGCCCCTCCAGAGCTACGGTATGTGGGCAGGATATGTGCTGATGTCAGGCTAATAAAGAGTCTAACTCAGATGAGCATGGTGCTTAGCACATATTTTATGTAAATAAACTCTAACTTGACTGAATATAAATGAGCATCCTCAACAAAAAAAAATTGTTTTCTGAATTTTTCAACACAAGTTAAAATGACATAATAAAAGTCTTTAAAGCAACCTTTTGATTTAATTTGCAGCCTGCATGCCTTCATTGGTTCATTGGTGGAAATGTTCTTACATGGTTGTGTTCCTATTTATTACTGCTTGTGTGTGACGGGATTATAAATAGACATGCTGAAAATGCTCAGGAAATAAAGCAGAGCAGGGAGGATACACGCTGTATTAAAGCAGATGCTAAATGGTAATGAAATGACAAATGTGAAAGCACTTTCATTAAGGCAGAAATGTTATGAATCACAATTTATCCCTTTGTTTAATTATCATTTAAATAATAATAAAATGTCATGTGGGTGGATAAACTAATAATTTTTTGTATGTATTTTCCTTCTCCATTCATTTTTATTTTCAGTCCTTTTTTTTTTTTATCTAAAAAAAAATAGAAATCCAGATTTCTTCTGGAGAACGATCGCTACCATTTCTCCCTGGATGGATTTTAATCAAATCAAACACTGCCCACAGTCTTGTAATGAAAAAAACTCTGAATACAATGTGCTGCACACTGCATGTTTACTTTCTAATTACAGTCCACCCAATTCACATATCATGTCTGCACCAGTTTAGATCCATCTCAAAGGGTGGCGCTATCTGAAGGAGTTCAAGGCACAAAAGCAATCGGCAGAGCTCCACTGGAATCTGTTCATATTTAAACAAAGAGAAAGAGAGAGAGAGAGAGAGAGAGAATTTCGTCTCCCTTGCATTTAATCCCCTGTAGCAATTTAATCCTCAGGCAAAACAAACTCTCCTCCAAAAACAAACCCTTCCTGCTGTTGTGAGGACAGAAAAAAAGATGGAGAGAAGATCAGGAACAAATATAAGGAAAATATAAATAAATATTGGAGCAGGATAAAGTAAGTCAAACAATACACTCAAGAAACGCAAGAAGATAGATGCTGTTTACATACCAGTAAAGCTGTACGGTGAACTGCACAGTAAGATAATACAGTGCAAAGATATGCACATCCTACATTATGATGATGATAATGTGTATGCATTTTGTAATATTAATATTAAGAATACTTTTAGGAGAGATTCTCAACACTTCTTCCACTGATAAAAATAAATTAAAACATTTTAAGACATTAAAATCCGCTCAAACGAGACGCCAGCCTGAGACAAACATGATTATCTGCCGGTTTGTTTTCTGAAAGGAGGGAGGTTGGGATAAAAATAGCCGAGCAGCAGTGTTTTCTACTCTTTTTCTGCTTTAAGTGCAAATCCTCCAAAAATCTATGTCTTTTGACAAGCAGTTACTTTAACGAGAGAGAGAGAGAGAGAGAGAGAGAGAGAGAGAGAGTATCCATGAACTCCTATTAACAGCTAGAGATTACGCTGCACTCGTAATGACATGGTTTATATGTGGCAGCCATTGACGTGCGCCGTCTGTCAGGTGTGTCGGAATTCTAGATTGACAAAGGAATGCTAAATCCTTGTTTCTCCTGGGGCTACAGAAATATGATGGGACCAGGAGTTTGCACATGCACCGCTGGCTTTTTATCCTTAGCAGACGTATGACCAGATTTTGGAAATCGTGTTGCCAATGGAAAACAAATTTGCTACTAATCTTAAAATAAATTGTCCAACAATAAGAATTTTATGAGAGAGAGAGAGAGAGTCAGACATGAATCTGGGACTGACGGTCGATTCCGTTTTTGCAGCTCGGGACAGTGTTAATGTTGTTGGACACTGCTGGGTCACCTCACACTGACTACAGTGCTCTTTTTTAAAATGTATATTTGGTCAAATTAAGTTTCTGTTTCGTACATATAAAATAATACAGCGAAATGCTTTTTATGCCACTAATTGTAAATTCAATTCGAATATTGAAGCTAAAAAAAATACCACCTCAATCAGTTCATATTGAAGAGGGTTTTAAATATACCTAGGATTGGCTTGCAGTCGGTGGGTGTTCTTGTTGGGGTCCTACCTGACATTGTCATGGCGCTGGATGTAGATTTTGTGAAAGATCCTTTCTGGGGGCTTCAGGAAATCCTCTTTCATCTCCATAGCTACGTTCCTGGGCAACAGACTCATTAGCAGGCGCTCCTGGGTGCAGATGTGTGTGTGTGTGTGTGTGTGTGTGTGTGTGTTGGAAAGAAGAAAGAAGAAAGAAATAGAACATTTAAATATGCATTGATACAGTTAAAATTATAAGATCAGCATCGGCAGCAATAAGAAATGTGCCAGACATAAAAGTACGAAATCTGAAGGAAATAATGAATGTGTTGAAAGACTGTTGGCACTAGACAGAGGGAGAGAGAGAGAAAGGGTGAGAGAGACGGGGGCGGGCTTCTAATTTTACCAGGCGCTCCAGCAGGTGCCTGTACCTGTTTCTCATTCTCGTCCTCCATGCGGAGCCTCTCTTCGATGCAGTTGCGAGCCTGCAGGAAGGCCTTCCTCTGGGCTCGCTCTGTCAGGATGCGCACAAACATCCCTGACAGGTTGACACTGGTGAACAGCACCGTGTTGGCAACCAACTGCAAACAAAACCAAAAAGAAACATGAAACACTCTTTTAATTCTCAAATACATTTGTTAAAGCCACTGTCCTACTTGTCCAACAATTAATCAACACATAAAAAAAAAAGGTACATTTGCAGTCGACACTATATATAGCGATAAATGACAGTTTGAATCACAGGCTTTACTTTCACTACTTAGTTTCCTCCATATAAGCATAAACCTAATTCATTAAAACTAATTCAAGAGCATCAAACATGGGCGAGACAGCTGCAGGACCCAGTCGTTGTCTATTTTGGGTGCCTGTGACATTAAAGCGCTCGTGAATCTGTGCCCCGGTTCATCGATCACGGAGGGGAGGGCAAAGAAGTATGGCTGCTCCAACCTTGTGCAGGACACAAAATAAGATAATGGGGTTTTTTTTCTGCTTGGCTGAGGTCGTCTGGTTGTGACTTTGTACACAAACCAAACAAGGTCCTACCTCTCTGATAAATTGTCCCCCCTATTTGTGGGGTGGGGGTGTATTTATAAGAAAGGAGTTTATTTCTTCATATCACAAACCATGTGTTTGCGTGTGTTGTTTTCTTTCTTCTCGAGGAGTTATTACGCTTTGCTTGAAGAAGCATACTGTGATTCGAGTAGCGTCGTATACACCTTTTTCAAATTTAACAATCTCCCATCGCTGATTCAGACGTGTGTGTCCCAATCTGATGAATAATGGATGGCGTTGAAAGGACTGCTTTTCTGTCTCGTCCTCGGCAGACTGTCTTCCTGTTCCCTATTAGTGGCATGTAGTTCCCTACAGTTTTATACCAGCAAATAAAATCCCACCGTTGGATTATGTTCCATGTGAAATAATTGCTTTCGGTGAGTGTTAATGAGGTAAACATCGAGGGCTTTCATTTCATCTTATCACTTTCTGTTAATGGCAGCAAAACAAGCGACTCCAAGTGTCTGGTTATGGTTTTTATCGCCGTCATTATAATTATAGAGAGCGAATGTGCTGTGAATTTGGATCTAATATCATAGCAGACATGCGAGGTGGTAAACTAATGTGAACATCTCCAAACTTTTTGAAGTATCAATAAAATATTTTGTGGCACTAAAAACAATGGGCTGCATCCTCCAAACAGAAAAACATTGCAGCGCATGACAACACGACTCCCAGCTGGAGAGCAGGGAGCTAGAAATAACCCATTTCCAAAACAGATTCTCCACGACACTCCGTTGAGTAACAAGACATTTCAGTTAGACCAAGACATGCGAGCAAGGCAGCCCTATAGGCGGAGTGTCTGGGACCTCGGTGGGTGGTTGGTGCAAGCCTGGGCTATGTGGGGTCATCCAACACAGCTCATCGCTAAGCTTAATGGATTAGCTATCTCTGGTAGTCCAGCTAACGCTGCCCTTTGCATGGCTACGTAGGTATCTCATATAGGGAAACAATCTCCTCTGCAAACAAGCTGCCATCAGCCGAGGATGTGAAGAACTCATTGCGTCTCAATTTTCATTGTGTGATATGCTGCACAGGGGCAGAAATGTTCCTTTGCCCCAGGCCGGTTTGACTGATCTGGTCTATCTTCTCTCCTTACACCTGATGACAGTCAGAAATGCGAGTGTGTGTGTGTTGCACTGTGACGGAGGGGGGAAAGGTGCAGATATATAAATGTACAGGGCAGTGTAGCAAATGCTATTTCAGCTCGGGGGGGCATGCGTGACTTTACCCTCTTTTCATGACTGAAGCATATAGTGTGGTGTGCGTGTGCGTGTGTGTGTGTGTGTGTTGCACCTCTGTTTGCCCTACTTTTGGATGTCACTCTTCTTCTTCATTCCAACCTGCACCGCTGAGCCTGAATCATATCCCAAAGGAAACAGCCAGGAGCAGATGCAGCCTGCTCTTTGTGGGCTTCCTTTTCAAGGAGCATCCCCACCAGCTCCGGGCTACCCCAAACCTCCCCCCCACCAAACCTCCACCCAACAAACCTCCACCCACCAAACCTCCCCCCCACCAAACCTCCACCCACCAAACCTCCCCCCACCAAACCTCCACCCACCAAACCTCCACCCACCAAACCTCCACCCACCAAACCTCCACCCCACCAATCCTCCACCCACCAAACCTCCCCCCCACCAAACCTCCCCCCCACCAAACCTCCACCCACCAAACCTCCCCCCCACCAAACCTCCCCCCACCAAACCTCCAACCACCAAACCTCCACCCCACCAAACCTCCACCGACCAAACCACCCCCCACCAAACCTCCCCCCACCAAACCTCCCCCCCACCAAACCTCCACCGCCCAAACCTCCCCCCACCAAACCTCCACCGCCCAAACCTCCACCCACCAAACCTCCCCCCCACCAAACCTCCCCCCCACCAAACCTCCCCCCACCAAACCTCCCCCCACCAAACCTCCACCGCCCAAACCTCCACCCAACAAACCTCCACCCACCAAACCTCCCCCCCACCAAACCTCCACCCACCTCATCACCTTCGTCTTCAAGAGGAATTACTTACACCTCCTATCAGGCTTTCTCAGCAGCAGCAAAAAAGAAAGCGCTTAGGCACAAGTTTGCCTTGTCTCACTTTGCACTTGCCACCTCGAGTTAAAGCCAAATCTATCGTCTATAATTCTCCTTTATGTGAGTTTTTGTTGTTGTTGTTTTAGACCAAGAAAGGTGGTGTCAGAATGACATTTTAGTCAAATCTCCCGTGGAGCTCTCCTTGGTGCTGAACTGCACTCTCAACCCCCCCTAACACAGTACAGGATCAGCAGCACGCGTCTGCCTTGTATATTATAATACGCACACGTATACGCATGTAAATCGTGTTAATTAAATGCTTATTAATAGAGTAAATAAGAAGTGCGTGCGTGGTCCGCCAATCACCGTGCGAGCCCGTACTTACCGTCCTCCACAGTTTCTGTGTTTTCACCGTGACAGAAGTGGCGGTCACAATCAAATGTGAGACGGACACCATTATTCCCAGAACGACGGCCAGCAGAGTCCGCACAGGTAGGAGCGCGTAGGCGACGAACGTGACCAGGACGAGCTGCCACACGCCGTGCTCCGGGGACATCTGCGGGCCCGCGGCCATCGCGCCCAGCGAGAAGGGGCAGCAGAGGAAGGAGAAAGTGAAGCCGAACAGCAGCGCCAGGTTGACGATCTGCTGGAGCTGAGTCACTTGCAGGTACTTGACATTAGTTACGATGAACAGAGACACGAAGATGACACAGTGGACCGGGTGGGACCCCTTGGAGATGGTGAGGCTGGGTCCGGACAGCAACTCCGCCACGGCCAGCGTGGCGGACATGAAGATGAGGACGGCCAGGGCTTTGAGGGTCGACGTCTGCTCCAGTTTCAGGTTGTAGTTCTGGAAGAGGGACTCGAGCTCCTTGCAGTCGAACTCGTCCTCGCACGCGATGGTGGTCAGGGGGACGCCCGGCGGACAGTGGCTTCTCTTCCGCCTGGTTTTGACTTTCTGGAACGGTATTTCCTCCATGTCAGTGCCATTCATAAACCGAATACCTGCTCGCAGCTTAGGTCAAGCGGAACACCGGATCCCACGCCGACTATACGACAGCCAACGCGCGCGTAAAAAAAAAAAAAAAAAAAAAAAAAAAAAAAAGCAGGCAGGATGGAGGCAGAGCGTCCCAGATCGCCTCAGCCGGCCGGTGACCGCCAGACGCGCCGCGCTGCGCGCTGCACGCTGTCCACCGGTTCAAGTGTGTTGTTGGGAGGACTCAGCCGTCACAGCAAACCTCCACGCTCTGGATTTATTTTGTATGCGATGCGTAAAATCTCTCTCTCAGTTGTTTTCGTTTGCGCGCCACACAAGGGGCAGCGCGCACGACGTCTAGTTCTGCTGGTAAAAGCTTTTCTTTTTCTTTTTTTGGCGCGGCTCAGATAGGATCACGCCTGCGCATTATGAGGTGAAGATAAGACGCGTCTCAGCTCCTCAACACGCAGTCAAGACGCTTTGACTGCTGTGTGGCTGCAGAGCTCCCCTCAGCAATCTCACAGAACAGCCATAATGTTATATTCTTGTGTTTAGTCAATCATGCTCTTGTCTTTTCCTGTTGCCTTCACATGCGTTAAGGAGGAGGAGAAGCAGCATGGATGGACAAACAGCCAATGCACCAATGCCCTCAGTGGTGTAAGACTCAATAGATTCTCTTAAGATGACGGGCTTCATGCATCTTCTTCATCCTTGCATGCCATTCATGTTTCCTGTGCTGCCCACTGAGGACGCCACCTTCACCACCAGCACCTTCTTGTCATTCAGGGAATGGCGTCTCATTCATTACTGGGGCGACGATTAGTCATCCGTCATCGGCCGCCGCTGCCCTGACCCGTCAGTGCCAGGGAGGCTGCATGGAAGGAGCTGACAGATGGATGCCAAAGTCCTGCACTCGACCAGGACACTAACATGCCTTCGGTTCCACTCTCATAGCTCTCTCTCTCTCTCTCTCTCTCTCTCTCTCTCTCTCCGTGCCAGCTTTATTGAATGGATGTGCACAGTCTGACAGGTAAACAAAGAGAGGGAAAGGGCTGGTGCGTAGTCAAAATAGAAACAGAGAAGTAAAGTATTTGGCAACCGACTGAATGCAGAGAGTAAAAGAAGCAGCACTCTATAAAGGAGCAGTCTGGCCATGGAGAAGCTTCAAAGTGAGCGCTCTGAGGGGGGACATTTGGCTTTTCGACATCCTGCCTCTTAAATTGTACAAAATGCTCCGATCAGTCAATGTTAAGCCAATCAGTAGTTTAGCCTATAGTGACCTCTGTATCCATTCTGGTGGTTAGTTTATTATTCAAGTCAATAGTCAGGCAAAAAGCAGTAAGTGTTATCTGGCTCCTTAAAATTTTTTATATTACCGTATATAAACTGTGGATTTTGGATCATTAAGCCGGTGTTTTTGGCTCTGAATTACAACCAAACCAATCAAGCTACATAAAGTTATATATATATATTTTAAAGACAGATGTAACTGTGCCTACATTCAGTATATATATTTTCTCCTTTGGTCACGTCCCTTGCATTCTCCATCATGATATATGACTGTCTCATATTATTAACATAAACATTTCAGAACCTTTCCGGTGTTTTCTTGTTCCCTGTTACAACATGTTGCTGAGATTATATATATGTAAAAATGTATATATATATTAAATACAATATATATTATAAATATATGATTGTATATAAACTATATTTATCTAAACAAGCAAAAAAAAAAAAAATAATATAATGACTTCCATCGCGAGCGAGCATGACTGAATGATTTGTGGGTAAAGAGGTGCGTTGGTTTGTCCACAGCAAGCCTTCCCTTCACCTCTGCCTGCCAGCCTCCCTCCTTTGTGTTATCTGTCCCTGCTCCTCTGAGAGACAGATGTGGGACACAGGATGTAGGACATGTTGCTTTTAGGATAATATTCTGTCTTGTGCCCAAGGTTATATCTCACTTATCATTGGACCTTATTTGGTGACACATTACTGCAGACTGCAATTCAGTGACAAGGATGCTGTGGCCAAGATGTTACGCAAATTAAACAGTGTCATCATTAAGAGTGTGCTGATCAGAGCGTAATTAAGCTGGCATTGATTTTTGTTGTCATTACCCTAATCAATGTCTCAATATTCCAAGTGTACTAGCGCCCTCCAAAATGAATTTCAATTTTTTTCAAGAAATCCGCCATTCCTTGATGTAAATGTCAACCTGTGCATTCAACCAAGATGAAAATCTGACATTCAAATTGCCATTTGTGTATCTGCAGATGCAAGTTTGTACTTCTTTTTTTGTTTTTTTTGACTGCAACTGATTGACAGTTCCTCTCTTTGCATCAGTGTGAAGGTGTGCTGTATTTCCAGGAGAACCTTTTGCTATTTTTTTGTTGCTGGGAACATCATTAGCGGAGAGCAGAAGGCATCGTATAGGGTATGAAAGTGTTATTCCTTGCACTTCAGGTGTAAGTACACAATCGCACTCTGCTCGTCCCTTATCTTCTGAGAACAAAGCGAGGTCTTGTGGGAGTTCACGCCAACGAAGCTGCAATCCAAGGGCATGGGACGGGGAAACGGCGGTCTACTCCCTGCTGCGTGCTTCTCTGCGAGGAATTGCATTCGCTTCCTCTTCCTATATCTGTCTTTCTATTTACGTCTCGCACTCCGTCGTCACGGACAGAACCTCTCCGACTGAGAGACATCAAACAGCTGAGCGTCTGAGCTGATGAAAAACGGCTGATTATATATCTGATAAATTTACATTGCAAAAAAATATGTGAATAACAGCTTGATGACTCAACAGCTTGAGCTCTCTGGAGCAATTAACATCTCCTCAAGCACATGCCAGTTGTATAGCTTCCTTCCAAAAGCTGAGCTTTAGAGCACAAAAAGATCTTAGCAAATGTTTCATGTTGGGGGCTTTGGTCATGTCTCGAATGTGTCAGGGAGCAGTGAAAATGTCTCTTTCAATTAAAAAAATAAAAAAAAGCAGGATTTTTCTGTGCACCTAAAGCGATAGCTCACACGCCGATGGTTTTGTCCAGGAGGGGGTTGCAATAAAAGAAAAGAAAAGCAGATGAATGAAGAAAAGCAACATATCAAAAAAGACCACTCAGAGCTGCTGCGTCCCTCTAAATACTGTTTTACACTCGAGGTGATCAAGTGATCATTTGTAATGATAGCCCAGCAGTCAGTTAGTTCCACCACTTCCCAGGTTGGAGCATTGCTAGCCTTGTAGACACATTGCTTCAACACCAATAAGTGAGACAGCCAAGGCAGACCCAAGAGAGCCTCACAAGGCATGTTGTGAATCAGCTAATGTCAGCCTTAATTAAAATGTGCTAAGAAAAAAAACAATTAACACCTTTTCTCCCCAGCACCAGTCAGGTGTTCTGCTCCTGCAAACAGCCAGACCCGAGAAGGATAAGAAAACTGTAAAAGATCTGTGTGAGAATATGGGCTTCACGTACAAGATGCTTTGTTGTATTACACAAGAGTGATGCATCTATTTATTTCCCTTTGTTTATGAAAAAGAACCAACAGTATAAATCAAATATGGCGACGAGTCAGCTGTTTCCCACGTAATCTTAAAAGAAATGAGCTGCTATCCAGCCCCGAGCCAGAACCTGCAGAACGGCATCTGTCTCGGCTGAAAACATAACGCACATATAATTACCAAATCAAAACTGGACTCGGGGGGGGGGGTAGTGAGTTTCCCCTCTCCAGGATACGGGCGCATTCACAACAGAGCGACAGCAGAGAGGTCTGAGAGCCGCGTTACTCCAGACAATTCAAACATAATTTGTCTGCCGATGCGCTTCTCGGTTTGGCAACGACAAGGTCACCAAACAGGTTTGGAATGCGGCTTGAAAAAAAAAGCACATCATCCTACATATAACACAAGTGTCAACGTTTGCTTAGAGACAATGTCAGGCAGACACAATAGCCTTGTAGCTTAAACTAAATAAAAGCTTTGATATTAACTGAAAATGTGCGGCACGTGTGGAAACCTGCATCTTGAATTAGAAATGTAATGTGGTGCCTTCCATTTTCCAAAGTTCAGGGTTACATCCTTCACTTGTTTTGCAGGAAGAATGATTTGGTATTTACCATCAGATGTATCACTGATGCAGTAAATTCTATCCCTGAAGCAGACAACCTGGCACTAGCCTGGGTTTTTTATTTTTATTTTTTTTGCATGACAGCTTGCTGATTGCAACCTTTTCCTTATCAGCCCCTCACATCTCCATCTCCTCTGTTTCAGACAACACCACCCACCTTCTAATCTTCCAGCCACATTAGCTAATTGCTAATGAGCCCAACAGCGTGAGCGACTCTGTTTATGGACACCTGCAGACTGTGATGGAGAATCATCAGGATTTTCCCCTCTTCTTTTTGTGTATTTATTCTGCGCCGGTGAGGTGTGGGTTTCAGTTCGGCTGCTTTGTGTCCAGCGACTCAATCTGTGAGGCAGACAGATTGGCGCCATTTTTAATTATTGCAAGACAGACCTGAGTTGAAAAGAGCAGACTGAGGAAGAGTCGCGCTTCAGTATTTAACGCTGGACAGAAAGTGGAGACGTAAGGCCTTGTTTATGATGACACCAATAGCACAACACGTGCGTCTGTGCAGTGTGCACAAGCTTAAACTGGATCAATACCCGTCAGGAGCATGAGAGTCAAGTACAGCACCCTTCAATTGTGAAATCCTCTTAAAGCTTGTGATAGTTCAAGTAATCTTTGGAAAGGCAGTGTGTGTGTGTGTGTGTGTGTGTGTGTGTGTGTGTGTGTGTGTGTGTGTGTGTGTGTAGGTGTGTGTGTTTGCGTCCAATCCATGTGCTGTGTCCCCTCCCACAAAGGCTGTCGTCCAATGGATCTCATGCCGCACTGAATTTGAGTGCTTGAAGCGTTCATTGTTCAACACATGAGGCCGGGGAGAGACAGACAGACAGACAGACATGTCTGTGCACTTCCTCATCCAGTTGTTACTTCCGCTGAGGAGGTTATGTTTCTGCCTGCGTTTATCTGTCTGTCTGTCTGTCTGTCTGTCTGTCTTTTAGCAAAATAACTCAAAAAGTTCAAGACGGATCTTGATGAAACTTTCAGGAGGTTTTGGGAATGTTACCAGGAACAGATTACAAAATTTTGGTGACGATCCATAAGAGATCCTGGATTATGGATCACTTTTAAATGTTAACATTGCAGTCAATGGAGCTTAAAAAATTGTTCCTCAATATCTCGGTTGATTATTGACCGATGTTTATGGAATTTGACACAGTCATGTAGGGTGGGGTCATGTCAGGGTCACAGGTCATCTAGCTCACTACCGAATTTCTGGTCTAGAATGAGGTAGGTAAAACATTTAGACTTTAACATTGAAAACTCCATTTACGCATTAAAAATACACATCAACTCTGATTCACTTTTACTTGTCATGGCTGGTGTATAAAGATACCGAGAACAATTTAGAACCTTTTGATGATGATCCAGATCACCATGTGGACGGTGTAAATCTAATTATAAAGGGAATGAGCTGCTTGGTGGAGGTTTGTGCTCTCTAAGTGCTTTTCTAGTTCTTAAGTGATGCCTCAGATCTCAAATGTATGTAGCGATGCTATTTTTACCAGCAAGAATGATGGGTAAGATGTCAAAATTATGACAAAGTTCATACGAGGAAAGCAACTTTAAATCTTCTCTGATCAATACATTTGCATTATTAATGGTTCAAATGACTGTGTAATGCTTTAATACCTTTTAGCTACCTTGTTTTGAATTTCTGCCGCCCTCAGCTTTATTCGTATTGTTTTAAGTTCACTTTCACCCACACGTGCTGTTTTCATACCTAAATGGTTACATTTCTGGTCATTCCCAAATACACCATGTCTGATTCTCAACATTACTCGCAGCCAAATCAATGAAAAACACACAGAGTTCAGGGAAAGGCTAGTGAGAGGAGAGCATGAGGAGACTTTGTGTGTGTTTGTGCTCGTGAATATGCATGAGTGTGTTTGCATATGAAGCAACCTCCAGTGCTGTGAATTGATGGCTGATAGATAGTTTACATTCATTTTATTTGTATACATACTATCTTGGTTGGGAAAGGACTGCATAGTCCACATTTTATTTAAACTGTAACAGATTGCACTATTTAAAATCTGAAATATTCCCCTTAAACACTGAAATGTTTCAGAACACAAACCGGGCCATTCATTGTAACTGTAACTATGCCTACAGTAATACCAGGACATCGATAGCCGAGTTGCACTTTAACACCTGGAAATACTCTGCTGTCTTTAGACACATTTAAACAGCCTCCCAGCAATGTTCAAGCATGGAAATAATCTAAACCCTGCCATAATGGGCTCTTTTAAAGAATTAACAAAAACTTAAATCTAGTCTACACTTCTGAATGTGAATTACACTTATTTATATGTAAATATATATAATTGTTATTATTATCTTGCATCTTATTTTCTATTCAAACATTTTAAACAGGTCTTAAATGTCTGCGAATTCTATCGATGCAAAATTTGATCTAATTACTGACTTCACTCAAATATGATGTTTTGCTGTGTCTCCATTGCAATTCGCATGAAGAAATCTTTTTTTTTACTTGTATTGTTAAAGACATATCTCAAGCCTGCCAACAAAGTTGAATCATCAAAATAGATGAAAAGGCTAAACCTCAGCAGCAGATTGTATTGAATTTATTGAAACAACATCAGGGTGACTGAGGATCCTAGGTTGGTGTACAGCACCATGTGTACCATGAGTACTTTATCTGCATGTACATAAGATAGGATTTCAACATACCAACTGCAGCTAAACACAGCCAGTCACTCACAGCATCCAATATAGGATGGTAATGGAGTTGCTACATGGCTGCAGTGCAACAGAGCGAAATATAATCATGTGTGAGCCATCATTTAAAATGTAGAGGTTTCTATTAGTATATTTGCTCCTGTCCTTATTTTGTATATAAAATTTGAAGATTCCTCTTTTAAGAAATGCCACTCGAGTCTTCCTGAAACAAGGAAGAGCCATTCCGTGCCTAATGGACATCAGCTCGCTCTTCACCCACCCTGACCTGGTTTGCTCTAACACTTCAGCCAGTCTGCATACAGAGAGGAAAAATATGCAACACTAACACACATTCCTCTCTCTCTCTCTCTCTCACACACACACACACACACCATAATCTACTCTCCGGCAGAATGAGTCACAGCAAATCACACATAGATAGGTGCTCACGTTCAAAGACTCACAGACGCCATCACCCGGTCAACTCTCCTCCTCATTCAAAGAGACAGAGAGATATTAGTCGAGCTGCCACCGATGATGATGACTATTAACCTCAGCACATTTGGGTCAGATAAGAGCTTTTCCACTCTATATTCCAGAATGAGCTGCAGGACATGACTCATCAGCTCTCTGCCATCCTCGTTCACATCGGCTGCAGAAACTGCTCCATCAGATGGCTGAGATTTCTTTAAAGTGTCTCTCTGCGTACTTTTTTTTAAATCCTAATGACAGACGGGTTTTTTCCTTACCAGTCTGGTACAGGCGCCAGAAGTGAGGAGATATAAATGATGATTTGTGTTGACATACCTAACGCAGAGGGGAAGACTTGGTTTGGGTGTTAATTGTTTTGACGTGTGGACCGACTGTTTGTGATGCTGTAATTTTAAACACTGAAACTAAATGAAAGGAACTCGTACCAAAGGTGGATTACATAACAGCGTGTTCCCACTCACATATACCCTTTAGCTGATCGCAGATCATTAAATCATCGTGACAGCTAACATGAATGACTCTAACTCCACTGTCGTTTCTCATTTCTAACCACGTTATAGTAATTGGTCCATGGAGGTAAGCAAGCCTGTGGATCTGGCATCCCATGTTGTTCACATGACTCTGAGGGGTTGCAACACGATTAGCAAAGATCAGGGAAGAATAAATTAAACATTTTAACACGTATTTTTAAACCAAACACGGGCACCGACCCATTCAGAAGCCAACGGTTTTGTTTTGACACAGCTCAAAAATAATAAGAGTAACACACGAAAACAGAAATTGCACCAGGAGTGTTTTAATAATCACGTTCTATATTATTGCTTTGCCATTTTTAACAGAAAGGTGGAAAAAAAATTCATTACTATGATTGCTTTGTAACTTATTAAAAAAAACACACACACACAAGAGAATGTCATTTAGAAAATTATTACATAGTCAGCATGTATGCAAGATGAAGTTTGAGAAGATGAAACTGTTAGTTATGTGTAACTAATAATGTAGCTACAGCTGTTGTTGAGTCACTGGTGCCATCTTGTGTTTTTGATGTGTTGAAGCGAGTCATGAAGATGAGAGCAGGAAAAATGCATGTGTGGCCCAAAAAATAACACTAATAATACTCCACCCATTCAAACTTCATCTTGTAATTATTCCCTAAACGGAAACGCTACATTTAAACATCATATCAAGAATCATTCATGACATATACAATTATCTTTATTGCTATCATTACAGAGACAAACTGCATCAGAGGCTGGTAATCAATAATGCGAGTCATTATTCCGCTTGTCTCTACCTGATCTGTCTGCAGTCAGCAGCAAACTCTCCCGGCTAAGACTCCGCAACATCGGTTTCATTTGCACTTGAGGTTCAAAGCTAGCAGTAGCTCAAGGTTGTGCGAACAGCTCTGAAAGGCACGAGATTGCGTTGTGTGTGTTTGCTCATTTGGTAAAAAAAAGAGCACAACAAGGAAAACTCTCTGAACCACAGCATCATTCTAAAGCAACAAATAAGAAATCTAGTCCTCTTTCACCAGCACCTAAGGAATATCAATACCATCTGGTATCCTGTCTCAGTAACCATTTTGGACTCTCTCTCATGCTAATTTTAGTAGTTCCAGCATAACTATTAATAGACATGATGTAGAATACGCTGTTTCCAGTTAATGCATATATGTTTTCAAGTATAAAGCTTAAATGTACACGCCTCCCTCAACCCAGCATCAACAGCTGCAGTGATATTAAGGCAAACATTTGGAATAAGAAAGATCTGAGACCCCCCCCCCCCTCCTCCCGGGTTAATCTTCAGATGAAGCCACTGGTTGCTGTCTGTAACGTCATTCTCCTTTGCCTCTTAAATGCTCTCAGACTCGTGCCGTTCCAGAGCTGGAGGCAGAGTGGTTGCACACCGACCCTGGAAATGATGCCTGTAACGCAACACGCATGGAAAAACAACAAGACAATGACTGTTAGTGGGTTACGGTGGGAGTGGGAGTTGCCTTGTCGCGTGGGAGTGAGTCACGGTAAACTAGAGACTATATTACCAGCAGGAGGCACTAAAATCAAGACACACGTTCTCATTGGTCACCATTCTGGTTTTCAGTTTAAATACATTTTCACGCTAACTTCCTTCATTCTAGAACTAGTAGTGTTTTTATCTTTAAGTTTCCAGACTTACGTGAAGTACTCCGTTTTAGGCGTTATGTTCGTATTGAACTCTGCCACTGGGACGCCTCTGGATGCAATCTGGGGGCCAAACATGGCTGCTGGGTAAACAATCGAAGAAGTGCCCACCTAGAAGACAACAGAGGGATGGCACCAGCATTGACTCGAGATCCATGTTACAGGACTGCATGTAAGATTCTAAACAAATAACTTGACCCTTTTTGCACGTCAACGTGAAGATAACTCACCACCAGGCAGAGATCGCATATCTCCATCTCTTTTTCCACTTTGGTCAGGATGTGAGAGTCCAGAGTCTCTCCAAAAAACACCACGTTGGGCCGCAGAAGTCCATGACAGTCCCTTTCAACACACCTAGACACAGCAGCTGATCACTTATATCAGTCTGCATTTAAAATAGTAACTGGTCAAAACACAGCAGGCTTCAATAAACACAGAGTGTGTGGACGGAGATCCATAATCAAAGTCAACTCAATAGTTAAAGCTCATAAGGAGAAAAAAAAAAGCAGGAACTGTTTGAAATGAAGGATCAGACTTCCTTTCGCTTTGTTACGCTCAATGTTGAAAGTGGAGACGTCAAGAAATCTTCTGACACAAATCCTCCCAGTGTCTGTGCAAGCCTTCCCCAAAATGAATGAGGATAGACCCAAACGTCACTGCTGCCGAGCGGAATTCACCTAAAATTTGTTCTGGGCTAGTGCTAGTCCATTTTAACAGAGGATTGCTGCACATCAGAAAAGCAGCACAAAAGCCTTCAGAAATGAGACCCTGAGTGTTATTAATATGAAGCGACAGTAATCTCACCTCGGCAGTTTATCCACAGGAATCGGGGCATCGGCAACATCTGGGCCAGGTGCACTGTACATTAGAACACACACGGCGAGTTAAATAGCACGTAGCAGTCAGGCTGAAGCGATAAGGATACGAATCCTGTGTGTGTCGACTCCAGAGGCAATGGGTTTACCCTTTGCCCTTCAGGGCAGCACATATGGGGCTTCGCTTGTTTATGGTCACTTCTCCACAGCTAACACAGCGAGTCTCCATCAGACTGCCTGCACACACACACACACACACACACACAGCTGTTTGTTATCATGCTGGAGAGACATGAACATGCTGACGATGATCACTTTATGTCCCATACGTGGTTAAATGAAAAACTATTTCATTGAAGGAATCAGAAGAAATACTTGTGCACCGGTTTCATCTCAATCAAACGAGGAATGACAAATCAATGGTTACGTCATCCAAAGAACCTTTTTTAAGTTTCGTCTTCCAACATTAAACATTACCGTAACCACGTAGGCTCACGGATTGGTTGCATGTCAAAGCAACTAAGGATCAAAGATGGTTCCATCTCCCACTAAAACCACAAGATGAAGGATGGTGATGTCAAAGTTTCCAGTTATGAATGACTAGAGCGCAGCTTCAGGACTACAGTTACGTTCTATTAAAGTGAAATAACTCCCCTGCATTTAACCCCTTCCTTTAGAGATCATTTTACACAGCAGCTGTATATTAGGATCGGTTATTTATTAATTAACATTTATTATTATATGCCCAGTACAACGTCAATGATTCTGCCTCTCACCGTGAACTCTGAGCACATGTTTGGAGCCAGCTTGCTGGTGGAGGTCATCTATGCACTGGGTGATGACAACCACAGAGCGGCCCTGCTTCCTCAGCCGAGCCTCACACTCTGCTACCGCCAGATGGGCAGCATTGGGCTTACTGCTCAAAGCCAACTCTCTTCTGTAATGGTAGAACTCCCAGACCCGGGATGGGGTGCGAGAGAAGGCCTCCGGGGTCGCCAGATCCTGGAGAATTAAAATTGCATGTCTTTGGGCAATATCTGACAATAAAGTATCTTGAATCTTGAATGAACACGTTCAAGTCGAAACTCAGCACAGATCGAGTTTAAATACCTCAATAAGAAATTACGACATTTTCATCAGATTATTTTTAATTCTTCCCCGGAGGTATCTTTTACTGCAGCCCACCACAAGGATCCAGATTATGCAACAAATGCTATTCTTCCTTTTACCGGCAACTGCTGCTGCGATAAATCCATTGAGCTGCTGAGATGTATTATGTAAACATAAAATACACCCACGCCACAGCAACAGCTCAAAACCACAGCTGGAAATTAGACCAAACACAAGCTCTGAGTCTGAGCTAAATAAAAACACACAAAAATAAATAATAATGATGATAAAAGAACAAAGCGCGTGCAATGTGCTTTCTTAAGGAAATTACCTGGGATTGCCACTTCCTCCACTTCTCATGTTCTGCCCTGAAGGTTGGCACTCCGCTCTCTGCACTGACGCCTGCCCCCGTGATGATCGCGATGTGCTTCGCTTTGGAAAAGAGCTTCCGGAATTCAGACATGTCTTGGGCGGGCAAAAAAGGAAAGCACATTACATTCATATTCAGTGAATTAATTCAGACCGTTTGTGACGTAAATATGAAAAGAATGAACAGCATTGTGTGTTGGGTTGCTGTAGCTAATGCAGTGGGCAGGTCGCATAACTAAGCTAACATTATTTTTAGCTTGATCTCACCTGGGAAAAAATAAAGGTCAAATACCTGTCCATCTATTTAAAGAGCAAAAAAAATACTGCAAATGGAGTACTGCAAACCTTGAAGAAAACAAAACAGGAATCCAGAACCTGCATCCATGCAGACATTCCTCAAACTGTAATCGACTCCTCCTTGGATCAAGATCCATCATCAATAAATCAATCAAAATTATGTCTCATAGACAAATAAACAGAAAAACGTACAAATGTGGGCTGTCAAGTAACCTCCTCCGACTCTTACTGGCAGAAGTAACGAATGCCATACAACCGTCTCTTTACCTGAGCTTGGTCTCGTGTCCGCCAAAGGCCCTTTCGTCACATTCGTGGAGAACGCACGAAGCCCAAGCGCAAACACAGCTCGATTATGAAGGAGCATCGTGCTTATTACTACAGAGAAAAAGAGGAACACACGAGAACAAAAGACACAATGCAAAAATGAACACGCAGTTTAGTATCATCACGACCTTACATTCACCTGGATTAGGTCATTTATAGCATGTGGTGCAATGCGACCAGTTCATTCGCAGGGATCAATATAACGACTGTGGCTAAAACATTCTAAGAGTAACAGGTGTGGCGTTAAGTGGCAGGATTTACAAGGCTTCTCAATACACCCGGCAATAGAAACAGACTATTGGGCACTCCCTGCAAGCCTGCCGAAACAGGTTTAACAAGCTGCACAGCCTAATGCTTGAGAGACCTCCATTCAACATAATCAACAAATGTATGTCTCCAATTCTTCAATTCTTCGAATTCACTCGATCATTTTATCTCCAGTTAGAGCTGCATTAGAATTACTGCTATATGTCTTCGCTCGTCATCTTGGGCTTTCATAATTATTTTATTCACCAAGCCACTCATTTCAAAAGAATTATCACTCTTTTACAGAATATATTTAAAGTAAAACTGCTGTCAAAACGCTTCACAGGCCACTGAAAACGCCCAATACCAAATGTATTACTTTGGTATATGTCGTGAAGGCTAGCTAGGGATTACAAATCTCGGGGATTAAAGCGTAAACTCAATCGTGTATTTACGTGAAAGTGAAAACGACCGAATTATGCGTATTAATATAACTTTCCAAAGTAGTCTCACAGTATTGAACGTACCTGTTAACTTGGTGGAGGAGAACGAGGCGCTGTTTGTTTACCTTTATCACTGCCGTAAATTGACAACTCTGTCGTAACATGACCTGTGAAAATCTGCTTCAACCGTAAATTGGTGTTAGAAGAAGAAAACCATAGAAGACGCATAGTTTAGCATCGCCATCTAGTGGTGGACTGTTATAAATGTAATTCAATCATCAATGCAGTCTCCTACTGAAAAAAACAACAAACAAACGAACATTTGATTTGATTTGTTTCTTTTAATGTTTTTTTTTATATTAAAAGAGAAATTGAAATCAGATTGTTTTCTTTGTTTGTATTTTTTAAAGGGAAGTATTAACGTATATCTAATTTTATCATTTAAAATCATGGATGTAACATATATTATTGTATGTCGTACAGTAGAGGCCGTGTATATTATATATTGTCTATCGAGTGGAAACATTTGAATATCATTTACCGTTGAAAATTATCAGGTTCAAATAATTAGAGTATTACCAAATCCGGTACGACAATCAGCAAGGAAACCTACTTAATTCAAATTTCAAGCGCCTCTCTCTCTCTCGCTCTCTCTCTCTCTCGCTCTCTCTTTCTCTCTCTCCCTCCCCTTTCCTCCATCAATAACTCCCTCTCAGTGCGTGAGTGGCCGTGGTTCTGCCTGCGTCTGCCCTAGCTGAGTCGGCCAGCAGCAGTCAAACCCGGACACTGGTTCAAATTGATGGCGACTCCAGACAGCAGCACAGACCGCAGACCTATAAGGAGACTCCGCTCCAAGAGCGACACCCCATATCTTGTTGAAACCCGTCTCTCCTTCAACCTGCGGACAGGTAGGCGCGCATCGATCGATCTTGTTCCAAAAACAATCTTGCTGTTGGATGCTTTGTGCGCCTGAGATAAAGCTCCTGGCTGACGCGGATGATTTTTTTTTTTTTTTTTTACTACAGTTAATCTAAAAGCGCATGGGACATTGACATCACTTACTGTTCACATGGATGTGCGCTCCGAAACGCATTGCTGGACTGTCATCTTTACAGGGCAGCAGAACTGAACATGTTGGAGACATGCAACTTTGTAGAATAACGCAGGAGGGCGTGCCACTGAAGAGACGATTGTAAACAGAAATGAGTGACTGTTCCAAATGTCGTACATGTGGATTAGTCAGCGTTCAGTTCTATATGAAGACGCGCCAACGTGACCTGTCGTACAGCCCATGCAGCCTTTGGCTGCTTGTGGTGCGCAAAATCTGAGGTTCTGCTTCTTTTGTAGCTTCGAATCGAATCGAATTCTAAGCAGATGGAATAGGTGCGTGATGATGCTGAATATTCTTTCTCCATCACCCTTTGTAATGTTGCACCTGTTACCATGGTTACTTGGTATTGTATGCTGATTGAGTCAACGGCATTCAAATCTTGTTTGCACACTGCTGTAATCAAAACGGACGCTGTACCCAAAACACAGATCTCATGTTGTTTGAGTCGCTCTCGTCTGCAGGATGTTTTTGTTTTTTTTTTTTGGGGGGGGGGGGGGGTTACGCCTTTTTGTTTTCCCCTCCTTATTCTTATTTACTTGGATGAATTGATTGCACGAACATGTGTAATGACAGGAGTCCTTCGCTAAACTGATTGATTACACACACAAAAAAAACACGGTGGTGTAGATTTGTTTTGAGGAACTAAAGCAGTACACATAACAGAACAGTAGTGTCTGTTTATGGTTGCAATTATATCCGTTAGAGATTAAATTATGTATTTAATTCATCATTAAACGGACAAAGCGGTTCGGAAGATGAACGAATGAATAATCATTCTGTCGCTTAAAGTTTGTGTTTCCCAGGGACAAAAGCCAACTCTTTGAATTGCATATTCTCTTTACATTTTTTAAACAGACAATGACCATACTTGAAAAGCTGCAAGAACATCAATGAAAACATTCAATCATTTTTAGCACTAATGCATTTGACTGTGGGGTTTTGCAAATCAGTTTTTGTTCTCAGAATGGCAGCGGGCTTTAGTTTGTTGGTTTAATCGAATTGTGCACCTTTCTCCAGCGGAGCTGCTCAGTGGCCGACCGTGTGAGGCTGCTGTTATTGATAGCTCCTGGGTGTGTGCAACGTCATCCGGGGGACTGCTGGAAAAGGGCAAGTGTGCTCACTTGTGTTTTTCTCCAATGGCTGAATATTGAATACAATCTGGAATGCTCATGCTGATGACTGTTTGCCCTTTCGGTGGCAGGACAATGTTGCTTTGTCTCGGTGATACCTTTTCATTTCCCTACATTAAGATGAGCTCATGGAATACGTGGAGATGGTACGGGGGCGATATGTACAACAGCATTGTTGACTCACTTCCACCTGAAAAAAGTAGAGCAGGATTTAGCTTGCTATTGCCAAGGAAACCAACATTCTCGTAGTTGTGTGCCCATGATATGCTAAGTAATGATAAATGACCAGAGCTGTATGTGAAGAGAGAACGAAGATCTCTGGCCAAGACAGTGGCTTTGGTGTATTCTAACTACTGTGGTCATATTAAAGGTCAAAATGACATTATGGTGGTCTATACACAGTCTGATAGATTATATAATATCAACAATACAATGTGTGTAAATAATAACACCAGGGTAAGAAGAGGATATCATTCAGAAACCAGTGAAAATGTTACGAATGAATCGCCGCTTTCATCGATGAACTGCTGCTTCAAAGAAAGAAGTGACTGATCTTCTCCAGCGAACACCGTCGATCTGGCGCTGCTTCATTCAGCCTGAGATGTGAAAGGAATTTCGATGCGTAGTAAACTTGTGTTTGTGGAGACAGCCGGGCTGTTCAGTGTTTTAGCATGCTGATGCTTCGCTTCATTGTTCGATGCTGAATCTGAATCTGAATCCCGTCCACACAGCCAGTGGTGTCTGCGGGAACGCAGTCTGTGCTCCGTGTTTGTCTGTTACACAATGTGTGATTCATTGCTTTGTTATGCTGACCTGTTATATCATCGAAACCGATTTCATTTGCTTCGGCTCTTCACATAGTTGCAAAGACGACATTGTAATGGCATCGGTTGCTGTGCGGCTAGCAATGGTTGCGTCACCTCTCATGAAACATTCGAGGATGTAGGCGTTGTTCCCCAGAGCGAGCGAGTCCATGTGAAAAGCAGAGCGCGATGAGGATATTGGAAATAGAATCTAGGTGATGGTTTGTTTCAAGGATTAAAGGAAATCAGAGAAGAACTTAGCAAAGTGGCAGCCAGACCCAGGATTGAGTCGAGCAGTACGTCAGGGAGCATTCAGGCGCAGGCTGAGCGGGCAAGATGATCGGTGGGACAGGGGTGCAGGGCGGAGCAGTAGGGACCCCACAGAGCCAGGAGATACAAGACCAGTCAGCAATAATCTAGGAAGAATATGAGGCAATAAGGCTGGGACCATAGATAAATGGTGTGGGCATTAAGGTAGGGCAGGGTTCATGTGGATGAGCTCAGCCTTAATTACTGAATAGAATGTAGCTGGTGAGGCTCTGCCCTGGGTCTGACACACCTGCCTCCACTCAGGAGATTACACACACACAATGACATGCAGTTACACACACACACACACACACTCACACACACACTGTCATAGAGAACTAACAGCAGAGCGATTACATGTTTTTTTTGAAACAGAAGCATTATTCTTAAGAGTTTGTGCATTGATTGTTTTAAATTGTGTGTGTGTGTGTGTGTGTGTGTGTGTGTGTGTGTGTGTGTGTGTGTGTGTGCACATCATTGTGAGCCCCTAGCACACACGCATACCGTCTCCTTGTTAGTAAGATGTGCAGTCGTTGCCTACTGACACAGCATCCGTCTCAGTCGACGAGACTGTCTGCCTGTTTCTATTTTCTCATTATTCAGCGGCTCAGATCAGCCCCATCTGTTTTCTGTCTGCACCCTCGTGCTCCACACAGAAAGCTCACCTAACTACAAGGGCTAGCCTGTCTGCTGTTCCACCAATATCCGCCCGTCAAACACACCTGACATGTCTGGGCTTTCTTTCATTTCCCTTTCTCCGCCTTCTGCTCCTTTTTGGCATGAAGGGCTACACCACTTTGTTTGGACAGACTGTCTTATGGTGTTACAGTGTTTTACTCTACAGCAGTGTATGACACACATTCATCCATTTATGTTATGTGTTGGTTTAATAAAATATGTCAGATGAAATATCATGATGAAAGCATTGCAGTGGTCGTTTTTGCATGCAAAAACATGCAAATTAGGTGAATTGGTTAAACTAAATTGCCCGTAGGTGTGAGTGTGAATGATTGTCTCTCTGTGTGTGGCCCTGCGATGAACTGGCAGCTTGTCCAGGGTGCACCTCGCCTCTCGCCTCTTGACTGCTGGGATAGGCTCCAGTAGATCCCACGACCAGGTAGCGGACAATAGCGGCCAAGAAGATGAAGGAATGAGGAACTAGGAAGGTTCTTTTCCGGCTCCATTCCCCTCCCATGATCAAGTTCAAATCCATCCAGCAGTTTATATGGAATCCTGCTGAAAAACAAACAAACCAGCAAACAGATAACAACCTTGATAGAGCAGCAAAAAACAACAACACTAAATTCATCAGTGCATGCCATATCTTACGTTGCTGTGGTGAGCCTATAGTCATGTTTGATAAGGAAAACCAGCCTTTAGAAAATAAAATATGTGCATTGTGCTCATGGTTGGGGATGAAAAGCTAAAGCCAGATGACTGACATTTCCCATAATGCAAATGTGTGTTTACATCCCTACGCAACATGCTTGCCCTGTAGTTAAATGTAAATACGCAGAGAAGTAAGGTTGAGCACACAGTATTTGGATTCAGTGCATGCACTCTGTTCATCAGTGTTTTAATCTGTGTGCTGCAGCTGCATTAAACAAAACAAAACAAAAAAAAATCTAAAGTCACTCACCACCCACCAATCCCTTCCTCTCTTTTCCACTCTGCTGCTGCGCTGTACACTAAGCACCCCTGGCCCGACAGATTACAATCAGCGCACACCAGATGCACAGTGGGACGGGACAAACTCTGCTGCAGAGCTCTGCTTCAGAAACACGCTGTGCAGGCTTGGTGCAGATTTCAGTGGAGCCTCTCGGGGGGGGCGAGCGCATATATTTTAGTTTGTCTCGTCTGTTAATAATTGAAAGATGATTAGCAGTAACCCGCCAGTAGAAGGAGGTCTAGTCACATCCCATTTTTGTCAGAATTCACACGGCAGCTAAGTGTGACTGCAAGGTCAAGAACAAGTAGACTTTGTAATCATTAATTTCAAGCCATTGGTCCTTTTTTTTTTTTTTTTTTGAAGGGAAAGTAAATTCCACATGACCCAGCTGGGCAGGTGCCAGTGCAGGGGCTGTTGAATCTGTAAAGCTTTATCTGTTTGCAGGAACACATGAGGCTATTAGCACAAGTCTAAGAGGGGATAATTGGTGGCGATAGATTTCAGCTCTTTTTCTCTGTCTCACTGACACATGTGGACCAACAGCCTTACAGCTCAATGGACAACTCACCATCCGTCTCCCCTCTTGGTTGCGCAAAGGCCTCCTCATGCTGATCTGAATAAAACATGAGCGAGAAAGAAGAAGAAATGGCAATGCGATATACAGGGCTCCTACAAGACGCTCTGGCTAAATGAAAGTTCAATCAACCAGCAGCAGCATCAAGCCAGAGAAACCCACCAGCCTTTGCAGCAAGATGGTTAAAGTGTCTCTTTTGCAAGCCTGCCGGAAGCTGCAATGTTTCCAGACGTCTCCCCCTCTCTGCTTCCCCTTCATTCCTCTCTTTCTGACAATCGTTGGCTCTCTTGGAAGAGCGGGAAAGGCTTTCTGGCTGTGATGTGCTTTCCGCATGCCAGCTGAGAAATAACACATTTTTCCAGAAGCCTCCCAAGCTGAAGAAAGCTGCATGACAATGTGTTTATGCAGGGTCATATTTTTAGCAAGTGTGTCGGCAGACAGGGGTAAAGCTAATGGCAATCTGAAAGGGAGCATTGCCAATGAGCAAATCCGATACAGGAGAGAGAGCGCCGCATGAATCCCTGCAGCCACCTTCTGACAATCGTTTCACGGCATCTAAAACAATGTGCAAGAGATTCTGTTGAGTACAAACAGGCAGAATGCTGTATCTGGTCTGCTGCCTGAAGGACGGGCCGCTGATAACGCATCTATGCTGACAACAATTTTTTTTATTATTTTTGCAAGATATACATCAATCAGGTGGGAGGCAAGCAAGGAGCATTCATTTATTAATGGATGATGAATGACATGTTTTGCTGGCATCACTGTTGCAGCTCCCATAGTGCACCAGCGATTAGAGGTATTTCTGCTGAGTAGGAGACTTTACAGAGTCAGAATTCCTTCGGCGCTGCTGCAAACCTGGGGTTCAATCAAAGCTGCATTGCACCACTCAGCGGTCTTTAAAAGACGCATGGTATTTCTAACGATTATAATCAGGGCACATTTTATATGCTTTCAAAGCTAGTCAGAAGTTCAGTTATTTAAATGAGGCGAAAGACACCAATTATATTAACTGATGACTTTTATACCATATGATTAGCTGCCCCGTGCAATCCTCAGACGCGACTCAGAGAATAACTACAGAATGAAGTCGCTGAACCAAAAGGACATCTTGCTCCTGTCTATTCTCCACGGCTCCCAAGCAGAACTGATTTTGTAATCGCAACATATGACCACTGGAGTTTTAGAATTAGGACTTTGTTCCCTTATTGAAAACAAGTTGTGTTCTAAGACTGAAAAGCAAGAAAACATTTCCATAAAGTGGAAAAAAACGAAACAGCTTTTAAACTATTTATGGTGCAATGAGTCAAATAAACTCTATTTGGAGGCATTTGGTTGCTTTAAAATGTCTTGTGGTTACAGCAGCCACCATTTACTGCATATCAGAAGTTATTTTACACACAAGTCATTAAATATTATGATCTGCCTAAATTAGAGCCCCCTAATTTGTAAATCTGTCTTTGACTATTCAGTCAGGAACGTCACTCTTACATATGCAATGTGAGACAATTTTATGAATCAGAACAATTCTAACTTTGAAGATATAATTATAGTCACATTCCATACGTGGGCATTTTAAACTGTTTTTCTTTTACTTGAAGAGGATAGAGTAATGCTCTCTGAATGATCTTCATGGAATGAATGAGGCCACATGGAGATAATGTTAATAAAAGGTAGAAGACTAGAGCAGAAAGCAGGACAGATTTAGAATGACTCATGCTGTATCAAATGCCTTGTCATTGCCGATGGTGAATTAACACCTGCGATTATAATGGCGTGCATTTGCTGCTCATTAGGAATTAGGGGATCTCTTTGATGTTAAATAACAGGGCTGGCTGTGGCTGAGACCTGGTGATATTAGTCTTGGCTTCAGGAGAGGCCAGAGGGGGGCCTAATCGTTCTAGTTGATGGACCACTCTGGGCTGTGGCGTTCATAACAAGGAGCAGCACAGATGGCACAAGCTGCCCACCACTGAATGCTGCACAGCCTAATTCAATTTGCTTCCATTTTGCAGGATATCTTTTCCTGCAAATTTCACCAGGCTCCCTGTCACATGGTGTGATTTCGTGAGCGCCCAACCAAACCTCATCACCATGTAATATGCGTTTGTGTAGCATATCCTCAAAAGACCAGAAGCGAGAGACATGTAAGCAGGACTAACAGATATATCCATGCATGCATACAGGGTGGTTATTATCGAGGTGTTAATCTCCCCTAATGGATGCTGTCTTTCACTCTCCCTTCTCAAAGTGGGGCTGATATTTATCTGTGCTCTGCAGAGACAAGATTAGTTGCATCTTTATAATGTCAAACTAACAGGTTACATTCATGTCAATTATGGTTGAAACTGTCCTTGGAGCACTACTGCACCCTGCTGGACAAATGCTATGTCTGCAGCAGTTGACTGAATACATGCAGAATATTCACTCCTTCATTCATTCATTCATTTTCTTAAACGCTTAGCCTGTTATATAGTAACCATGGACTGGCTGAACCCTATCCCAATTGACATTGTGCAGAAAATAAATTACTGACACAGTACTTACTGATTTAAACTAGTCCTTTATCAATAATTTGTCCATTATTACTTCTGCCAAGAAGATGATCAATTGTCTCAATTCACATACTTCCTTTTGTATATTAGCATGTATGAGACATGGATGCAGCTTTAGCATGTGTGTCTCCATCGTTATCTTTGTTTTCATTTGGTATGTGATGAGATTACGGCTAAGAATGTACCGGTAATCATCACCAGACAAATCCAATTATTTTCGGAAATAAAATGGAAGAAAAATGTTGAAAAAAGTCAATCAGGACAGTGTGAAAAGCTCTGCCTTGTTGAGCCTAATTTTTGTGCTAATTGTATGGGCTCTGGTTGATTCAAGTCGGCACGTGTTTTAATATAGAAGGGGGAAAAGACTGAGCTGATAGGAAGCCATGAAATGGAACAGCTAATATTTGTATCCAATAGAATACTGTATTACATTTCCAAAGAGCTCTTGAGTATTTTTTGTAATTTTACAAGCTTCCATAGATCAGAGTTTTATTTAAGCGTCTGGAGTCGCCTGAATAGTCATCTGACGTCCCTTTGCCATCATGTTGATCAGCTATCAAACCATATTAAATCATTTACATTGAATAAAACAGGAAATGTAATAACCACCGGATTCTTAATATCCAACATGAAAACAACACACACAATGTTTACATGCAGGTTACAGCGATAATTTTTTTTAAAAGTCTCCAGCATTAAGCGGAGCAGCTCAGAGGACTGCAAAGTTTCACTTAACATGTTCCTTGTTCCTTGCAAAAAATGTATCATGTTATTTGTTTGTATCATAATCTTAAAATAAAAATAAAAACACGGGACATTTAATAGGTGTGGCTTTAAATATGAAGCTGTGACATATCTGCAGGGTTTTAAAAAAATGTTTTCTTTATTTTCACTTATCTATTTTTTTACTTCTGTAAGATTAAATTGATAAACTGTCTCTCTGGTACTAATCAGGAACCACCTTCAGGAAGTTTGTCACTGATGCTTTTCCCATAGAATTAGTTATCTAAAAAAAAGAAATTCTAAAAAATGAATATTTAGATGGAGAGAACAAGATTTCTTTAACCATTTTCAGTTATGTCGGTGTTTATTCTGGTCAGATGAGCCTGTATAAAAATCATTATTCAAACTCTAGCGTCACTTGGTGGCAAACCAAGTAAAAACAATTAATGGATTTGTGAGTGTGTGTGTGAACAGCAGACTATTCTAGTTTAAGAAGACTATTCTATATGAAGATGCATCTACAGGCACTGTGGGGGCCAAGCATAGGAAAGTAACTTCAGCACTGAACAGCTCCTACCTATGAAGCTGTCCAGTGCTGAAGTTCACATGACACAAATGCTTTTATATTTTAACAAGACCGGGTCTCACGGCTGCATTTAATCAATTTTGAATTTCCACATGAGAGATTATTGTATTGTTTTAAATTTGAATGATCCGCTTACATTTTCACTGCTCTTCATGAACAGGGATCAGATGAAATTGAATATCCATTCCAACTCGAGCATTGTGAATGTGTCTGTCAACGAAATGTCTCTCACCGTTTCTTGTGGATGTAATTGATGAAATTCCTATTATTGAATCCGCTCTTTTTTTGCGGATCTTAATCTGAGGGATTAAAATCTATGTTTGGATGCAGCCATCATGTGTTGGGTCACGGTGCATGAAAAGAGGGGTGGAGAGACTGCCACTAATTTGTAGTTGCTATAATGCAGATTTAGAATCTTTCAAATAGATTTCATGGATCAGTGAAAAGTAAATATTTATAAAATAGGAATCCAGATCTGTCAGAATGGAACGTAATATCTTGGTTGATAACTCATGCTGTGAATAAGTGCTTAGGAATTATTGCTATAGAAACAGCATTCCAAGGTAAAGAAATGAAGCGTGTCGCGGTAGACAAATCTTATTGAAGAGGTGTCAAAATGTATGCATGTCTGGAGCCTTAAAATGTAGTTTCAAAATGTTCGTTAGCTTTTCTGTATAGATTCATGTGTTTCTCATCTATTTCCATATAAAAAAAATATAATTCAAACTGTATTATGTATTTCAGTCGTTTAACAATTGTTACAGGAGTTTGTTTTAATGTAGACTGAAAGCTGACGTCTAAATTGTAGATCTAATTATTCAGGTTCTCGCGATAATAGTTCGAGCAGGGACGTTTGCTTCCGGAGAACTTTCAGTTTGTGTGCCATGAAGTGAACCGTCAAAGAATTAGAGCTGCTCTCTACCCACTAGATGGGGGGATTGTAACATGTATAAGATTTACACTGCTGAAATCAAGCATCGTCCTTCAACGGACTGACTGGATCCTGGGCAGCCAGTCAGTCCGTCAGCTTTTCCAGCAATTACATCACTACTCCTGAGGTGTTTTCCCTCACAGATCAATAATTGTGTCACAGTATTCTGACGTGTGGAAAAATGAAAAGACAGCAAAGTAGGCATAAGGACAGGCACTGCAATTTAGCCATCTTATTAATTGTCTTTTAGATTGTGTCAAGGAAATGTGCGACTGTGAGAGTGAAACAGATAAATAATGCAGGGAGCGAATGACAGATGGGAGGAGATGGGAGACGGGGGAGAGCAGGAGCAGCAGATTTGTAGTGACAGCCTGCACAGGCGCAAGTTTCAGGATTGTTTAGCTTTAAAGCTGCAGCACATGCAGGGAAACCAGTTCAAACCAGAATCCAAATTATTTTAGGAGCTAAAGCGTCTCGGGTTTGCAGCTCATCTTAAACGTATTGAAGTGTGGTTGAAAACCATAATTTCCCTGCTTCTTCCCTGCACACAGCTGCTATTTACCAAGGCTTCACGGTAAAAACATTGTGAGCTAACACGTCCATCACCTGTGAGTCGGGGGATCTATCTCAACAGCTTGGAGTTGGCTGACTGTGTCGGTTCAAGTTTGTTGTGACACTTTGTGACAGGTTGTCAAGCACAGGAAAGGACATTTCCTTTTTGAAGTCCAGCACTGATCCCTGGATTTTATGTTGAATCGGACAAAGTTTTACATGAAGAAAATGTGAATGATTACCTGTGGCAAGCTAAAGGGTTCATGTTGTCAGGAAATGTTTGTGTCAGCACTTCTGAAGATGAGAGAGGACACTGTTGGGCAAGGTCATCAGCTGGTCACTGTCCCTTAATACCTGCATGTTCACCCCTCCTTCCGTAGAGACCATCCCTCATAAGCATGATCACATGACCTTCTTCTGGCTTTAATTATAGGATTCTAGTGAGAGTATTATGAGGGGGAAGTGAGTCCAGAGCGCCCTCTAGCGTTACAAGTGGGCCAATATAAGTCAACCTCATATTATGGCTGGCAGCACGGTGGCGCAGTGGTAAGCGCTGTTGCCTCACAGCAACTGCATGGGTTCTCTCCGGGTTCTCCGGCTTCCTCCCATCACGACGCACTACATTGTCCATAGGTGTGCATAGGTGTACGAAAGACACTCGCTATGCATTTAAAGATAGCGGATGGTTATAATGTGCACGGATGGGAGCAGGAACTTGGTGCAGCGTTATCTTTCTCCGTACATGGCAAAGACTATCTCCTTTATCTTTCAAGATCTGACAGTTTGTTGTTTAATGCATAAAAATAGCCCCTTTTCTCAAGTGTTCAAAACTTGAAAAAAATATAAATGTAAGAAAGTGAAACTCAAGTTTCTATGTCCCTCGTTTGAGCGATGCGTTTGATGTCACTGGAATGAGCCAGAGCTCACTGAAGGAACATCAAAGGTTCTCCCTCAGAGCCCACGACCAATCACAGCTCGGTAGGAAACGTGACTGGAAATATTATCTTTCCCATAATTAACTGCTCATTAATGTTATCAATTACCCGAAAGTGTGCTGGGTAGCTCCAGGGATACAGCAACTCCTTTATGACTTTGTAATGAAAAGAAAGAATATTAAATGTTTTGCTGTTACATTGCTCTCATTTCAAGCACTGAGACTTCTGATCACTCCTTACAGTCCCTTTTCTGTGCTTCTTTTCTTTGATTTTAGCAATTCTTGTCTGTTACTGTACAAGGTTTGATAGAAATTCCAGATCTCCCTTAATAATTGAGACTTTGTAATCAGTTTTGTATTCTGGAGAGGGTAGATAAATATGACAAATGTACAGTTCATTAGAAAATGGATGGTTGGATGGATGGATACGATCATGTTCCCAAGTAAACAGTGATTTGGTGTTCTCTTTTGGACCAAAACAAATATTTCTAGTGGATCTATTAGCCTTATTTCTAGCAGCCGGTCACCGGTCACTCACTGGCTCACATTGAAAAGTAGCACAGGATGAATTTTTACGTGTTTCTTTTCTTTTCAGTTCAGGTTGGATTTTGTTTTTGTGCGCTGCGGAGGTTTTCGCTGCGCGAAGACCGCATCAGCGGTGCGTAATTGCGCACGGGCGCAGCCTTAGAGGGAACGTTGGTTGCAAATCCATTTTTTGTTTGATTGCATAAAAAGAAACACATTTATCTCCCTAGCGCCTCTGAATAGATCCGTCAAATAAAGTAAATGTAACTTTCTTTAAAAAAAAAAAAAAAATAACAGTTTTCGGAATGTTGTTATCTGACTGAAACCCGCCCCCTCCCACTCTGGCTCATCGTGCAGCCAATCAGAGGCGCTCACTGCTCAGCTCCACTAATCGTGGATTAGCCACACAGCTGACTGCAGTCCACGCTCCACGGCTCCGGAAGGGAGAGGTACCCACTCTTCATTCACTTCTACTCGCCCTCTTGGTTTTAGCATCGCGCATCCACCGGCTAAAGGCGTGGGGGCGACGGCAGGGAGAAGCGAAGCGCCGCGTGTTAAGGAGGACCGGATCCGCGGGGGGGGGGGGGGGGGGGGGGGGCTTCTCGTGTTAAATCCACGCTCTTGTTCCGCGTCGCGATGTTCAGGACGGCTAATTACCCGAGCGTGGATCCCGCGCCCGCTATCATGAACGGCACTTGGTTTGTCACGGGGTGCCGAGAACGCGCGCCGTGGAAAAGCGTCCCCGTGGAAAAGCCGAAGAAGAAGGCGTTCAGCCTGGTGAGGATAATGTCTCTGAGCAACAAGAAGGCGCAGAGCCAGCATCCGCACCACCACCACCACAACAACAACAACATTCCCTTCACCCTCCACTGTCACATCGGCAAAGAGATCAAGCACATCTGCAGCAACTGCAGCCGTGGGAACGACACGCAGGACGGTGAGTGGGTTCATGATGATGCAGCAGCATCCAGAATCTGCCGTCACGTGCTGGTTGCCATGCCCTCTGGGGCCTGTGTGCGTGTGTGCGTGCGTGCGTGCGTGCGTTTGCACGATGACGCCCATTGATAACGTTTGCGTGGGTGCAGCCCGCGTTAACGAGCTGTCGTGGGAACCCACCTCTGACCGGTTGAGAACTTCTACTTGTTGATTCTCCTCGCTGGTTTGTCCGGATGGGAGTGAGTTGAGTGCGCTGCGTGGGAAGCAGCCCGCGTGGAAGCCATTTATGAAGCGTGCGCGCTGCTGCTGGCACTGAGCGGCTTCCAGTTTTTGTGTCATTACATCATCTTCCTGCCATCTTGGTATGCAAACGAGTGTTTTTTTCTGTTGAAACCGAAAAGCATCAGTGTGTTTGTGCGAAGGCCCCGGAGCCGCACATTTCCATCGGTCCGCTTGGAATTTGGGAAGAGGATGTTCCCCTGTTACTTTTTTTTTTTTTGGGGGGGGGGGGGGGGGGGACCTCCAATTATGCTATCGTGATCCAACATTGTAGGAAACATGTTTATTGCCCTGTCCTGAAAGGATTCAGAAAGTGCATCATTTCAGGATCGGTCGAACAGAAACTGTTTGAGGCCGAGCCCTGGTCGGTCTCGTCTCTTTATTCAAAGGTTGAAGGACAGCATCAGCAGAATTATGCAAACTAAACCCTCTGGATGGATTTCCATGAAATTTGATGGGACATGGGACAAGTCCCCCCCCCTGCACACACGCACACACACACACACACACACACACACACGCACATTCTTTCTTTACCATTGTGCAACAGGATGTTTTTCAGCATTTATTTATTTTTCACAGGAACACAAAAAGCCACGGAACCGAATTCCACACGAGGGATGAGGTCAGGCAGGCCAGACGGACGCGTCGGGCCGTCCGACCTTGGCGGAGGTTTGCCCTCTGCCGAGCGCCGTCTCGTCATTTATCGTGATGTCAGAGGGTTACGTCTGTGTTGGCAGCCTGCCGAAGATCATGAATGTGATGTGATTGTATAAAAGCGTTCAGCAGCACATCCCCTGGTGACGATCTGATGCAAAGCAGTGACATTGACTCGTGGACTGGCAGAGTTCGAGTTCACCCCACCCGTTCCAGCCCTAGTTGATCCAGCCGTCTCGTCACACGGCCTCATTCTGCACGTCTGTGGCTCGCCTTGTTCCTAAACGGGGCTTTTTGTAGCCCTGAATCAGATCATGTTTCTAACATGATCTAATTCTAAAGTTTAACTAAACTGCTTACCGTTTGCTTTTGATGTCTTGAGGGGCTGGGTTCTGTGAAGTTCTGATGAGGACTAGAAAGCCTTTCCTCTTAATGAGGTGCTAATTAGTCTGTTTGGAGGCTAACGCCAGCTGCTCGGTATTCGGCAGCTCCGAGCTGTTTGGGTTCGGAGTGTATTTCCGCATTTCTGTCTGATAAGCAGGTTTTGTTTGTCGACTCCTGACCTCATCCAATAACTGAGGGTCTTCTAGAGTCCGCTCGGCACAAGTTCCCGCTGCTCAAATCTTTGCGGTAGAAGTGTCTTCTGCACGCTCTCCTTGCACGGGTGTACCAGGAAGTTACCATCGCGCCATCCTTGCCTTGCTAATGGCAATTTTCATTCCTTCCATTGCAGCTGAGGAAGCGGAGAGGCTGGCCGCCATGCGTTCCGAGTCCGCGGTCTCTGGCGCCCACACGCCGCCCAGCCGTCGCCGGAGCAAGTTTGCCAATCTGGGACGCCTCCTCAAGCCCTGGAAGTGGAGGAAGAAGAAGAGTGAGAAGTTCAAGCAAACCTCTGCTGGTATTGGGTATTTTGTTTTTCTATAAATGTGCAAAAAAAAATCAAAAAAATCAAGATCAAAACATGCAGGTTTTGCATCCTCCGACACGTTTTGCGGGTTGGAGGATGAGTCTGCGTCTGGTCTGAGCGGATCAGGATGGTCTGTTTTAGCAGAATTACTAAATTAGAGTTTTACAGGTGTGAATTTGATGAATGAATCGGCGTCTGCCTGATTTGATCCGCCTCGCTGACGCTCCTCCGGTGGAACACGACGGCTTGTGACGTCCTGCCGTCGTGTGGCGCACAAGCATTTTGACTTCCGGAAGTAAATGACTGAAGTCTACTTTTGAAATTTTCTTGGTTTGAAATTTTTTTAATTGATCATTTATTATGCTTAAAGGAACGGCACACTTGAAGCGAGCCCTGAGATGCTTTTGTTCATTGGTGCTGTGTGACGGCAGCGTCTCCCTTGTTGTAGCGATGGACAATAATCAAGCTGATTATTCCAGTGGCGCTGCGGGAAAAGGCTCCTTTCATCGCTCGTTATCCGTAATGCTGCTGCTTCCAAATAGTTCTTTCTCTACTATTGTTCTATTCTCCCTATTTTGAAAGCTGCACTTTGCTGGATTATGACTTACCAGCATCATATCTCAGTGGAATGGACTCTAAGTGGAATTTCTTTGTTGTTTCACTATCGGCTCGTTGTTTAACTTCTGCAGCCGGGGTCGTTCTGCTTTGCTTTTGCACGCCGTACTCTCAACTTCTTTTGCCTGCACAGCCCGAAACGCAGCGACCCGTCTGAAGTAGAGCGTTTAGCCGCTAAAGAACGCAATGCGTCCCTCAGATGTCGGTGAGGAGCCGAACAGAGGACGAGCTTTCCCATTCCGAGCGATGCCATTGCTTCCGAGCCTGCAGAACTGTGTAACTAGGCAACAGTTAGCCTTTTCATGTTAGTCCTTTCAGCCCATTTTCATTCGTGTGTGTGACATTCATGTTTTTGATTTCCATGCGGAGAGAAAAACTGAGTAAATCTGCTTTAAAGACGGTAAAAAGGTAAAACCATGTAAACCATGTGTTTTGTGAGGCTAAAATTCAAAAGAGTGTTTTGAAAGCTTGGCAAATCTCGGCCTCTGAGGATGATGCGTGTTTATGTGCATAATGCAGTTCGCCCGCTCGAACGTTGCATCTAATAAAGCCCTTCAGTGGGTGGAGCCGCGCCGGACCTGAATTCAGCACTATGGATGAACAGCTAACAGTGTTAGCTGTTCTGTGTGGCGATTTCTTACGATGTCTTAAAGGAGACATGTTATAAAAACTCACTTTTCCCATGCTTCTACACTATTATGGTGGTTTTGGGTCTATCAATCCAAAAACAGCAAAATAAACCATCGAGTGAATCCTGCATAGTTTTTTGTAGTTCTGTAATCACCTACTGAAATGCGTCTGGCAGAAATCTCGCCCCCTGCGATGTCACAGAGGGCGAACGTGCACAAGGTGTGCGTGCACATTCGTTGAACTTAGTTTCAGATTGGTTTTCAGAGGCTTTTGTGACCGCTGTTTGAGACAGACAAGAGGGACGCTGTCCTGCAGCATCTGTTCACTATTTTGACAAAAACATTTACAGATATTTCATACAAGTGTCTGGGAACTGAATTAACTTGTGGAAAAAGAGTATAATATGCGACCTTTAAGTTAGAGTAACAATGGGTGGGAAAATAACCTACGGTATTTAAAATCAAATCTTGATCGGCATTGGGTATTCTTTGTCTTTTGACAATATGTTGCTAAAACAAAATAGGAGAGGTGCGGCACAGTAAATCCACTTCCTGTTGCACCTGATCTCTGATTTCGTCTTCTGACCGTGCCACGCAGATGTCGCAGGGAATTGCACGCTGAGCACTGGAGGACTATAAACGATTGTCTGCAGATGATGGCCGGCTCCGGGGTGCAGCAGCCTTCACCTCAGAGAGGAAAGAGCGAGAGCCTGACGGCCGGATGCCGTCATCACGCTCGGAGTGAGCTCAGACTCGAATGGAAAATTCCACGAGGAGAGACATGCATGATGTATTCCGCCGTTATCTCCATTTCCACCTCTGATTCTGTTGGTAAAGACACCCTGAAGAAGACGGTCATCCACTCTTGCTCTTTTATTATTAGTATGAGTGATGATTGCAGCTGCAGAATCGCCACCCAAACCAAAATGTTTCCTGAAGATAAAAAGCGATTGTTTCCTTTTACGTGTCAAAGTTTTGATTGCGCCACGCCCCCTGCCTCTGACGTTAATGCTTGAGCTTCCCACTGATAAAAGTTTTAATGCACTTTTCTTGCGCCTTCCACTTTGAGTGACTGAGCCTCAGGGTTGGCAGGATGTGTTCCAGCTATCTGGGTCACTTCGCAGTGGAATTTATCCTCTCTACAAAAGTGTGCTGTTCTCAGATCAATAGAGGCTATACTCAAATATGGCAGTTTCATTTGAAATGCCTTCAGCTGAGCCTCCCTCATGGGGGGGGGGGTCTAATCTTCTCATCTGGTGCAGACCGAGTGGCTGGAGTTGTTGTGTTTGGGCCAGAAATAGATTCTGGTTGATGCTAAAGGAGATCTAGAGGACAGCTTCTGTTTTTCCGACTCTGATATATATGAAATATACAAACACTCAACGGAGCATACCAGCAGCTAATGGCTTGGCATTCTGCTGACCCACTTGGTCAGTTTTGGTGTGAACTATTTTTTGGTTTGAGCAGCAGTATTAGCTTCATTGTATGATCCTTCCTGATGCAACGAACATGAAATTCCACTTCTTGCACACTCTTAATGTATTCATCAAATATTAAGTAAAGCAAGAAGTTTTTTTTATTGCAAGACTTCTGCAACAGTTTGCCTCCAACGGTTCTCATTGTTTCTCTTCTGCTTTATTATCACGCAATCTCTGTCAAATCTGAAGGAATATCTTCACAGTGGCTTTAGAGTTTGTTATAACGGTGTTGCATAACCGTGCACGTCCCATGGTTATGGCAGTTATGTCATGGAGCTTTGAGTAATTACTTTTCATTGTGGATAAAACTGCAGCAAAACCCCTGAACGTGTTACAGCACCGCCAGCCAAACGTTTTGCCCCTCTGGCATGGAGTTGGTCCCAGTCTTTCTGGAGAGATCTGTGTCATTTTGATGCTTATTGTGTCTGTCAGGCACAAGACTTGAAAATTAAATTTCTTTATGCCTCCGTAGCAGGCGGCAGATTTGGCCGGAGGCATTGTGCCTTTGGGTTAATCTTTAGAGTTGGCACGAACATCCACTATTCCAATTTTTGGTAGTCAAATGTCAAAATTACTGTGGCAGCACAAAAGAGATTTTTGAACCCAGCTCAAGAAAGCGTATGCTAATTATCTCAGACGGTTTCAGTGAAATATGTAATAGGATAAAAATATTAAAGAACTCGAAAAGCAGCTCATTCCCCTCATAATTACATTTACACCGTCCACATGGTGATCTGGATCATCACCAAAAGGTTCTAAACTGTTTTTGGTATCTTTATACACCAACCGTGAAAAGTAAAAGTGAATCAGAGTTGATGTGTATTTTTAATAGATTTTTGAATCCATAAATGTTCCAATGTTAAAATATAATTTATCCTGATGTCATTCCGGATCCAATCCAGATGAAATGTGGTGGAGAGCTGGGGACAGGATGCCCTGGGTCAAATGTAAAGCACACATGGCACAAACTGTGCTCTCCTTTTCAAGCGAGAGATTCAGAGATCTGTAGAGCGTTTTAGGCCATCCTTGTTCCCGATTTCACACTTTTGATTGTTCGACTGGTCTTTGGAAGTCGCTTGATTTTTCACGTTTTTATTCCCCGATGACGGGAGATTATGGGCCGTCCACATCAGCACAAATCCTTGGATGTCCATTTTTTTTTTCTTTTATTATTGAAACGTTTGACCAGCTTGAAAATGACTTGATCATTACCGTCCTCTACCCACTCAGCTTTGGAGAGGAAGATGTCCATGCGGCAGAGCAGAGATGAGCTGATCAAGAGAGGAGTGCTGAAAGAGATCTTTGAAAAAGGTGAGCCGAGTTTTACAGTTGGATCTGAAAGAGCTGTGTGTTAAATCGGGACGAGAAGTTGTGCACTTCAGTTATTCATCTCTTCATTAATCCGCAGACTCTGAAGTGCCAAAAAAACAAGTTGGCACGGGGCATCTAGAGATATAATCTTTCATTATGGAGACTTTGTAGGCTTTTATTAAGTCTTTGATCTTGATTTGATGTGCCTTGGACACCCTTATCCACAGCTAGACGCTGTATTTGAGGCTGACAGCAGGGCGTCCCATGCCTCAGGGCATCACATCAAAGTTCCAAAGAAAGTCTAATTCACTCTGGTCAAGATGTGAACAGAGCAAATGAGGAGACATGTGGCCTCATTTTCATTTATTTTTTTTCTTCCCCATTTTAGAAATTGAGGTGCTTTTTTTTGGGCAGTGTTAAAACGGTACACAATGTCTCATACCATGATATACATCCAACATTAGCAATAATTAGCTGTACAGACACTGTCTTGCTGTGTAAGTTGGTACAAAAGGATATTCAGTGGCTTTCGCCTCTATTTTTGCACAATAACTGTGCCACTCTGTAGAATGTGTATTAATTAGGTTGGGCGTCTCAATTCTCCTGCCTAGTGACAGCCTAGTTTCCATAATGAGACAAACTCGTATGCACAGCTTGATACATCAGCAGTGATTATTTTTACATTAACCCGTGTCTTTGAAAGCTGCATAATTTCACGAGCGCGGACATCCCCGTGATGTGCAGACGCTACCGTGCAGTTAACATCCTTTTGTAATGTTGGATGGATCCATATAGATAAAAACAGAAATTGTATATGAAAAAAGCGGCAACCAGAAAAGCACTCAGCGACCACAGACAGGCAGCTCGTTCCCCTCCTGATTGGATTTGCACCATGCACGGGGTGATCTGGATCATCATCATCATCATCAAAAGGTTATAAATTGTTCTTGGTATCTTTATACACCAGCCATGAAAAGTCAAAGTGAATCGGAGTTGATGGGGTTTTCAATGTTATAAAAAGTAATACGTTTTCCTGACCTCATTCTGGATTAGATCGGATTGAAATTCGGTGATGAAAGAGAAATCCCCAACCAACCGAGATATCGAGGAACAAATTGTGAAGCTCCATTGACTGCAATGTTAACAAAACTTTCAAAGGTGTTTGAACTTCGTAGGTTGTGTCATTCTTGTGCAGTCATTTTCTTTTCTACCTTTTTGTTTGTAGCGACTGTCGAGTTCCGATCCTCGGTGGACGGCGGCGTCTACTCTCAGGAGCCCTCTGCGAAGGCGTCTATGAAGCTCTCGGCCAGGAAATCCGTCACCTACCCAGAAGACCTGCGGGATGCTCCTGCCAAACCGCCGCTGTACCACAAACAGCCTCCTGCCCTCCCTCCGAAGCCTTTCTCTCGGATCCCAAACCTCAGCACAGGTCAGTTGTCTCCGCTAGGCTTTTCCTTCCCTATCGACAAAATCAATATTTGTTGCACTAGCACAGTCTGTCATTCAGTAAATGCCAAAATACGGTGTATTAGTAAGTGAGCTAAGTCCGCATTCGTCTCATTTTAAGTCTCCCTTTGCTTGGGACAGCCGACCTTTCTCTGTCACAGGCGATCATAGTCGAGGGGAAGGAGCATTAACCTGGTCTAATCACTTCACAACTCTACACTGGCGTCTGAGCCATGTTTGACTGATTGTCTGAGCGTTGCAAACAGTCAGCGGCAGCAAAGTGCAGTGGATACGGTCTAAAAACATTCATCCTGTTAGAAAAGCGAATAAATCGTCTTTCCTTCTTGTTCTAATTTTCCCTCTAGATTCTTGCCAGCCCAGGAAGTTGCCCTGTATGCCGGGGGGCAAACACTCTCCGCCCCTGCCGCCCAAGAAAGTGATGATTTGCGTGCCTACAGGGAGCATGGACTCGACGTCCCCGTCTCCAATTCCCCTCAGCAGTCTGTCCAAAAAGTGCCCCCCTTCCCAGGGTGTGTCCCTCCACCACGGCACTCTGCTGCCCTCCCAGCTCGCCGGTTTCTCCGGTCTTCACCAGAGCCACGGCCACCCGCTCCAGCTTCAGTACGGCAGCCTGCACACGCCCAGCCGCATCATTGAGGAGCTCAACAAAACCCTGGCGCTGTCCATTCAAAGGTTTGAAAGGTGAGTGGCGCCATCGCTCCTGTCAGTTAGTCGGATCGTCCAGCTGTGACGGGATTATGGATCGTCTTGTATTTTTTTCTTTCTGTCCGTCACACATAATGTCTCGATTGGATGACCAGTGTTTCATTCTGATCGTAAAAAAAAAGAAAAATAACAAATTGGCAGTCAGTTATGAAAAAAACGTATTTTAACTATGTCTAGATTAGAGTGTTCTGTTTTATGACCTCCATGAAAGAGCTTCTGTTTTTACTCATTGTGTTTGTCAGACGGATTACGCACAAAAATAAAAAACACTGGATTTAGGAGGAAATGGCTTTTTTGACTCGATATTGTGAAATACATATTTTATTTCTATTTCCGTCTGTTACGCTTAAACTTGATGACAATTTAATGGAGGTGTTGGTCACATAGCAAAAGGTTTTGGGTGGATGACTGGTTAGATTAGAGATTCGTTTTCTACTCATTTTGTGTTACTGATGTGAAGTGAGACCTCAATAACGTCAGGTCTGTTGCCCAGTCTAAATCAATGCAGCGTCTCACAGGACAACATGGTCTAATTTATGTGTGGACAGCGGGCATCCCTCCAGCAGTTGGCCTGGCGTATCATGACCAGCTGCTCTTTACGAGATCTGCTTTTCTTCCTATGGGGGGGTGAAAAGGGACAGGATAACAGATTGGACATTACATAACCTTTTCCACGCTAGGACCTCTTGATCAACGAACACATTTGGCCAGGGACAAGGAAAAGGACGGACGGTCCTGCCATCGCTCACAATTAATCTGAAAGCTTGAAAGTGGTTACATAACGGTGGCTTATCACGAGAAGCGCCGACCAGACCGTTATAAATTCATTGGTCTGATTCGTTACCGGTGTCAAGGAGGTCAACGTTTGACTTTCAGGAGGATTAGACAGAAGATAAATGATTGGGGATTCATGAAACTGGAGGCCGGTTTGGTATGTGGCACGTGAGAATACATTTTGAAATAGATCCTGATAAAGGTGTGGACCCAGGAAGTTTTTTTTTTTTTATAGTAGGTGGGGCTTTTCATAATTTCCATGTACTGTGGATAAACTGAAATGAAACTTTATTGGGGGTTTTGGAATCCTTTCTTTTCGGGGAATGAAGCTTTTTAGTGTTTAATATTTTTGATACGTGCGAAGATACAGAATGACTCTTAAAAAATGAGGTCAAACATCAGGTCAGCACAGCTAAATGCTTATTGACCCCCGTTTCATTTACGCCCATATTTGGTCGCTTTCACTTGACCAGCTCTGCACTCCATGGCATTGGCCAGCGTGTAGCCCTGGACAGAAGAGAAGTGCCGTCCGTGATCATCGACTACGATGACGATAAGGAGAACATGCCCAACGAGTCGGACTACGAAGATCTTCCCAGCATGTATAAGGATGAGGACGATGAGGATGATGACGAGGACGATGACGATGAAGATGATGACTCGATATTTACAAGTGAGTGGCAACAGATTGGGGACGAAGACTTGATTGCACAATCGTCGTTGGATTAATTGGTTTCCCTCAAGGTCTCGACATTTGTTTCGTGTTTTTCTATTAGTTGGCGGCGATTAAGACAAAAACGGGAGCGTCTCTCGTTAACTTTAAGGACAGCTGATGTTTACAGACGTGTTTGCTTGACTAATCCTGATCAACATTATGATGAGCTTCATCCGCGGTGCTCTGAAGGCCCAGATGTAGTTTGACCTTCAAAGCCCCCCCCCCATGGAGACGCTTCTCACTCACAACCGTTTGGCAAAGCAGCTGACCTGCACAAAGCTACCTTTATCTTTGATACTGCGTCCTGATTTCCACATGGGAGTCTGTTTGAGTTCTTAAAGGCTGTGGCAGACCATGCATAACAGAATCCTTTAATTATTATATTTTTTGTGGAAAAAAATACTTAAAGGGACGAGAGACATTGTTTACAGGCATGTTTACATAATTATGTATAGTGTCTGTCCTGTGAAAAGCCTCTGCAGCCACGTAAATAATTACATAACACGACTATGTAATAATGACATCACACACAAAAAGAAGTATTTGAAACGGCATTTGATTAGTAATAATGTCAAAGTGTTACTCGTTTATTTACGTATATAGTTTTGGCCATCTTCTTTTAACTTCCAAATCCCAGTCTATCAAAAAAATAAAATAATGAAACAATTAGACCTGCATTACAGGAAAGGAAAATGTGATTTTCTTTTTTTGTAGATGAGGTCCAAGATGCTTCTCTTCTTGTGTTTGACCATGGTGTTTGGCTCATACAGGTACCCTGGCTCAGAAGGTGCTGAGGAAAGACTCTCTGGCCATAAAGCTGAGTAATCGTCCTTCCAAAAGAGAGCTGGAGGAGAAAAACATCCTGCCCATGCAGAGCGATGAGGAGCGGCTGGAGTCTAGGCAGCAGATTGGCACCAAACTCACACGGTGAGACGCGGTGCACACATGCATTTCTAAGCTATGCTTGCAAACATGCATGCATTATTTATTGGCCAAATATTGCCAGTAAAAAAAGATTTATGTTGCTGCAGTCAATAACCGCTGCTGGAATGCGGCACCGATGCTCCTCAGCCAAACTGATCTTTGCCTTGGTTTGGATTCACAAAGTCCTTCTTACATCCTTTCCTTTTTCACTGTCAACATCTGATAAGGATAAAAGCTTCATCTTGTTACAATGGGGCTCTGAAAATAGAGCTGACCTAATTTCTGCAATGCACCTCCTCCTCTCCTGTTTTTCCCTCCCTTCGTCTTCTCTCTAGCTCTCTTCCTCTTCCTCTCCCTCTCCTCCTGCCTGACTTCCTCCCTCGCTGGCTGAATCACCACGGTGATGCATGTGCCAAACGAGCTCAACTCGACTCCTCCGCACAGCAGCGCCAACGCACGCTACTTCATCCTTAGCAGTTTGCGCACACGGATGCGCACAAATCACGGAAATCTGTATACATGTGTTGAGACGGTAAATGTGGAGGTCTCGTAATTACGTGGATCAAACAACATAACGGTGTGTGCCCCCCCCCCCATGGATAACAAGCCTCATTTGATTTCACTTTTCACTGAAGCCGATGTTCTGATGTGTTGAGAGACAGAAACTGCCGCGCGTGTGAGTGAAAATCAACACCTGGATCGTATAATACAATTTGAAAAAGGGGAGATATGGTTGCAGGAAGGGATGGATCAATACCTAGACATTGGCACACATCTCTCTTTTCCCCACCGGGATTGGAACAGCGCCTGTTCCCAGAAGGCCTGCCTACTTTACTGCCATGTTCCCAAATGCTCCTTCACAGTGTCGTCTGGTGCACGGCCCTTCATTCAACGACATTTTGTCCCGTAATACGGTGGCTTTGTCAAGCCAATCAGAAATGATCATGCTATTTATAGGACTAGGCTGACCTCGACTTGCTTCTATTGACCTGGTTTCAAAGTGATCCAGAATCCAGGGCCTCTTCTGGATCGTCACCAAAATTACTTTATCTGAAAATTTCATCAAGCTCTGTCCGGACCTTTTTTTTTGGTTATCTTGCTAACAGACCAATGGCTGTGAAAACATAGCTTCCAGGGCGGAGGTACAAATATAGTCAAGTTGTTGTAGTTGTACTGCGTTTGTCCTATTATTGCCATCTTCTTCTACAGTGCTGAGTGCAGTTTTACATTTCCTGTTGTCGTCTCCCTGAACTGGTTTATAGTCTCATGTTTATTTTGCTGGCCTTCCCTGCATTGCACAAATGCATTATCACGCAGACGCTCATTTAATAGTGTGGGAGTGGTGCTCGTGGCTGACAAATCTTAGGAAGTGCACATGTTCAGATCATCTTTATCTGAACCTGGATCGTGACGCCGAACCCCGTGAAATGTTTGAAAGGTTTGATTTGCACGTAGAAACCTCATCTTTCTTTCCTATATTGATTCGGTGTTGGTGTCGGTTGATTATGTGCTGAGCATGGATGCATATTTCTACCCAGGCGCTTGAGTCAGAGACCCACGGCGGAGGAGCTGGAGCAGAGGAACATCCTCAAACGTGAGTGTCTGAAAATAAGAGCAGTTTTTTTTTTCTTTTTGCAACCAGAATATGAACTTTTTTCAAACACACCGTACCATTACCCTTTCCTCCGTGCTGCTAAAAATTAAACAAAACTAAATCTGCCAAATCTCTTCCTGCAGTGAAGCATGGCTCCATATTCACCGCAGCCTGGCGTGCATGCTGCCGGGCGATTCTGTCTGAAAGCACGTGGCATGCATCGCTCCCTTGCGTCTTTCTTTCATCTGAGGCAGGCAGGCAGAATCTCCCCGAGGAGTCGTGTCCAAGAAGACTTGTTTTTTAACTCGAGCACATGCAGTATCAGAGAGGAGCGGTTCTGTTGCCTGGGACTCGCCAGCTCGCTCATCAAAGGCTGATTTACCAGCAGTTCGAGCTCTCCCGGAGGCTAAGCGTGATTGGCACAGTGTAGGAGAAAAATACACATTTGAAGAATCCATGAGCGGGGAAAAAAAAAGTTTTGTCCTCCTTGTCACTCTCATGCACGCGCTACCAAGGTTACACAAACAGGGTTTTTTTTTCAGGAGAGGCTCTATTGGGATTGCAAACCCTCCGAGTTGTACAATAGATGAGCGGAGCGCCGACGTGAATGCAGGGAACAGGAGCTGCGTGCGTCCCAGTCTGCTGCTTTGCTCCTCCGAGCCTTGGAGTCTTTTGTAATTGACTTAAAACGCACAGTGCAAACACGGATATATTTCAGAGAGATGTAAGAAACTAAACGTGAACAGCATTTTTTTCCACTTTTTTTTTCCCTTGTAAATTTCTTAAATGGGTCAATCACTTAATCGTAATCAAGAACCGAAAATCCTCAGGACAACTTGGAAGGAACAAAGCAATCATTCTCCCCTGATAGCCGTCCCTAATAGCATTAAACAGCCGATGATGGGAGCTATTTTAGGCTTTAAGGTACTTATCCAGTTTAGCTTGACTCTAATGAGCCACATTATGCAAATAGCGTGTTTGTTCGCTCGTCATTAATTTCAAAACATTTTTGCGTGTGCCTGCGCGCTCTGCATAACACTCGCCCTCTCATTCTCTGCAGCTCGCAATGAGCAAGAGGAAATGGAGGAGAAGAGGGAGATAAAAAGAAGACTGACACGAAAGGTGAGTCCAAGATGGCTCCAGAGGCGCAGAGGCACACTCGCGCTCCAAGCGTTTCGGAGGGGGGGGTAAAAATGTGACGGTGACTCATCTGTTGTGGAGGAGTCGGTCTTGCATGTCACAGCCCTGCTATTGTAGCACACGTTCCACCAGGAGGCACATATGACCCTGTTGACCTTGGCCTTTTCAGCATGTTTCAGCTGCCAAATCCCTCCACACCCCATAGGGAGGTGTTGGAGCTTGTTTCCTATCGCCTTCAATTAGATTCTAGCACTTCCTGCTCACCTGCAGACGTGCAGCTCCAAACAGAAGTCTCACAGCTGTAAACGTGTCTCGCGTGTAATTGAATAAAAACCATTATAGGCATGGCTGTCATAAAAATTTATAAATCTACTTTTCTGCACACTCCATGTATTTATTTTATGAAGTACAGTACCCCAAAAAATAAGCACGCTTGAAGGTTGTATCCAGAATTCAAGGACTCATGAATACGCCCTTGTCCTTGACGACAGCTCAGACTTAACGGAGACGTAGCGCATTTTCTCTCGTTGACATTTGTGTCATTTTACCTTTTAAGTCTCCTCGATGAGCATAAAGCTAAAGTTAATACGTCTGCACCTGCCATCATTCGTGATCATTCCATCTCCTGAGACCTCCTCCTCATCTCGCCTCATGAGGTTTCTTTCACAAAATCCAGCTTGCATGTTTGCCATTAGATGGAATATAGATTTTGGAGGTGAATATATATATATATATATATATATAGATTTTACTTTTATACGATGCACTTTAAAATTATTTACTAGCCCATATTTAGGTTTTTTTTTGTTTTGTTTTTGTTTGTGATGGCTTTTATATCATGTCACATGCTATAAGTTGTGTAAGTTATCAGTGTAGCCTGTTGCTGCAGTGAATTCCCAAACTAAATAAGCCGAATCTGAACTGCTCCAATACTCCAGTGCGCTGATTCAGTAAATATCCTACCTAGCACTGTGACATTGAACTTGTACTCCTCCTTTTAAATATACAGGAAGTGTGTGTATCCTTTTCACAATATTTCCATGAGGACTTGTAAATTATTCGACGCTGCTTTCTCTGACGGGAACTAGAAATAATGTTCTAGTTTCTTAAGTTCTTTTTTTTCTTCCTCTCTCCGTCTCCGCTCCAGCTGAGCCAGAGGCCCACCGTAGAGGAGCTGAGACAGGCTAAAATTCTTATCCGATTCAGCGACTACGTGGAGGTGTCCGATGCCCAGGACTATGACAGGCGGGCAGACAAGCCGTGGACCAGGCTAACGGCAGCTGACAAGGCCAGTATCACGTAAACTAGAGTAACAGTCGTCCCTCGTTTATTGCTAGTGTTACGTACCAGGACCCCCCCCCCCCCCCCATAGGTCAAGATCCGTGAAGTAGTGACAGCATATATATTTATCCGCGGGACGACTGTACAGTTAAACTGGGATGATCTTTTAATAATGTAAAAGGGTTCCTCCTTGCCTGCTTTGAAATGTCTTCAAACACCAACAAACACCTCCTGCAGTTTTTGTGCCGGATATGGCACAAGCCTGAAAGCGGGAGAGTCTCCGCTCCTCCTCTGCTGCTCGCTGTGTCACACCTGAGAACCGATCATGTGGAAATCACGAGGATTCATTGTTTGGATTATGCAATCCCCCTCCCCTTATGTAAGCGAGTCTTTGGACAAGCGATGCCTCGGGACCCCTCAACGGCAGCACTGCCCTTCTGATGTTTTTTTTTTTTTTTTTTGCCTTGACAATGCAGCAGATTTGAACATTGTTTGCTCTCCTGTTGCAGAAACATCCTCCTTAAGGATGAGCTCAGCCCCGTGGGTCATGCCAAATAGTAAAAGAGGTGATCTCACCAGGCCTGTTTGCCGTAACGTGACATGTTAGCGGGGGAAATAAGAGATGCAGCGCTTCATTATATTTCCCAGAACACTCAATACCCAGGTGGGGGGGGGGGGGCAGGCACGGTCTCTTACCCGCATACGATGCAGCTTTAGCATCTCTCCTCTGGTGTCAACCGGTCACACCTCCGGTCAGGTGAAACCGATGCTAAGGCGATCTGTTACTATGTGACCTTATCAACTCTCACCGCCGTAACCTCCTCCAGAAGATTTAAGCTGTGCTCCCCACCAGCCAATTGGAACTGAGGTCGTCTCTTTGATGAAAGGTTGAAGCATATTCAAACCCGAGGTGTGTGTGTGTGTGTGTGTGTGTTAGCATCTTGTAAATCCATGGCATCACCTCCTCATTGTAGTCAAAGCCCGAGCTGACTCCCCATGTATGCCAGCAGGAAATTCTACATTATTGTGCACACTCCAGGGTGCATCAGGAGGAAGAAAGCCAGGGCTCCTTTGATGTATGAAGCAAATTCAGCAGAATCATTCATGGCCTCAAGACGGGCCTAAATGTTGCACGAAGCATCCAAAAAAAGGAGGCGGAGTCGGGGCTTAGCCGCTGCATTTTAAGTGTGAAACCTCTGCAGCCTTCCTCAAATGTCCGGGTTTGTTTTCTACAGGCAGCTATAAGGAAAGAACTCAACGATTTCAAGAGCAACGAGATGGAAGTGCACGAGTCGAGTCGCCATTTAACCAGGTAAAGAGCGGCAATGCCAGGAATCCCGTGTTGACTTGCACGCCTTCATTCTGGTTTATGTACAGATGCAATTTTGTAGGCTTGAGCTGCAGAATCGCTGATGAAACGGTGTTTCGTATGTCGCTCTTTCAGGTTTCACAGACCATAGTAGACCGCCACTCACTGTCTCGAGCGGCGCCGGACCGGCTCTCTCTGCCACTGGAGAACCTTAAGTGCTGGACAGTAAACCGGTGCCCGTTTCTACAGTAAGGCCATGTCTTCTGAAATGCCTTTTCAAGTTACACGCAGCTGAGTCGGTCGGTACGCTCCATGATGCAGCCGCCCACTACTCCAACTGTAGTAGCACATAATGACTGATTCCCACAGCCCCCCTCTACGGACTCCAACGACACTCCTCCTCTCCCTGAGCTCTCAGGGAGGACCCGGCGAGTTTCTGTTTGCGATTAATCAACACTTTCACCAACACCAATGGACTTATCTCAGTGGGACAACTTTTAATCCTCCTCCTTTATTATGCTGTCGATCCTGACTGGTTTAGTCCGGATATAGGTTGTTCTGTGCAGGAATGTAGGCTCACTACGCTGACGGGCGATCCGGCTTTCCTTCACCTGCTTGGGACTTTTTGCCAAGACGGAGAAGGAGTTGAGAGGTCGACAATTAGAATCATGTGCAATATTTTTTTTCCTCTGCTTTTCCTGCGCGATAGCGCCATCTAGAGGTGCTTTTGTGTCATCACGAGGCTGTCGAGACCCTTTTCCCCTTCTATGTGCAATTCTCACTGTACTGACAATGGTTGACATCTTATTTCTTAACTGTGAATTTAAGAGTTTGGGCAAAACGCCTGCACGCTCTCCAAGTGTACATTTTGTTTATACTGAAGGGAAATTTAGAGGCGATTTATGCTTGACCAAGTTTCATTTTGTGTCACGTTCTTGTATTACTGTAAAAATTGCAAGGTGGAAAATATATTCTTCTCCAAATGTGTTTTAATTATTTATTATTTCGAGATGGAGGCACTTCTTAAATGAATATTTTACGTGTTTTCAACCCAACTCGATCGCTGGCTCACCTTGTTTTCTCTGACGGTGTGTTTGCCACGGTACATTTAATCTTTTTACATAATGTCATTATTGTATTTTACACTTTACTTTTATACTCATAAGATTTTAAATGAGCAATATCAGAATTATGTGTAGAGAAAAGCTTAAACGACACGTGCACTTCCCACCGTCTGAGCGTTGGCGCCGCACTTCTCTTAAACGGCTTTGATGGCGGACCTGATTTGATGAACAAAACTTAAATGCAATGATGTACTCTCAATTTTGGAACACAAGTACAGAGTTTTGTGAATTCATTGAGTTAGGTTTTTTTTATTTGTTAAACTTATTTTTGGCTGATGAGAGTCTGGTTTTATAATGATTGCTGTTTGAGATCAGGAATCGGATGTATAAAATTGTTGGATTTCTGATCTGTGGCCATTTTATTTCTTCCTTATAAATGCACCAGTGTTCCAATACTCATGAGGTTTATTTGTACACAGAATGTTTTTTTAAAAATAATTTTTACTGCATTAATTTTAAAGCTGCAATATAACATTCTCATTTGCCAGACAAAAGAAAAGCAGTTGAGTTTAAAGGCTGTCAGCCACATAATATAATGCATTAGTCTACAAAGGAAAATGTGTTGGCCCTTATTTTCAAGCTCTTGATCAGACAAATGAAAATTATTTAGCATTTTGGTGTTTTTTATGTGAAGTAAGACAGTTTTTGTTGAATTTTGGAGCAGTGTCTCTACTGAATCTGTGCACAGGCCAGATCACACTGCTCCTTATTAAAAATAATGTCATTGAGTCATTTAAATTCAGTGGCTTTGAAATATGGAGTCTTTTTGTGATTAAGCCAGCTTCTGTATATGATTTCAAGAATCATGCCATAATTTTATGTTTTCAGCTTTTGGTTTAGATCAATAGAGCATATATAGTAAAGGGATCACACAAAAACCGCTGCACACACATTTCAGCTCTAAGACACACATGTGAGCCACAGGGCAATGAATTGATTCTTTTCACATGTCGTTGGAGCAACTGGCTGCATTTGAAGGTTTTTATTTGAAGTGTTTTAAAGGCAGAATGCCATGTAAAGGATGCATCGTGCCAATTAAATCTCATTCTGAATGCATTAGAATTGTTTGATTTTCTGCATGCGTTTTACTGATGCACATATTTTAGACATTTATCAGAGGGGACTTTTTTTAATTGGAAGTGAAACTCGTTAGTTTAAATGATAATATTCTCAGGTATTCCCAATGAGGCTTGCTGCAAATGACATTTATAAATCTCACCCATTGGAAACGTAAAATATATGATTCAGCAAAAAGGTTAGTTTAACACAAAAATAGACCTTGCTAAATTTGACCCTTTATTGTCCCAACTTTAAGAATAGGTTCAAAGTGTTTCTAGACTGTCAACTAGGGATGGGACGAACAACACTGGCGCGTCAGCACTGTGTCGAGTGCGCAAGCGTGAAACCCCGGATTGGTGCGCGTATCGCTTTAACAAAAACCCACGTGACCGATACAGAAGTTGTGTCGTCCGGATGTGCCGCGCCTACTTGTGTTTAAAAGGAAACAAACTGTATCGACATGTTGCGTGTTCGTTGGATGGAGATTACATTGTTTGCTGTCGTCTACTGGATTTCCCGCTTGGCTCCCATTCATGGATCGTTCTCGGAAATGTGTGAATGAATCCATTTTTAGTGTGTTATTTCATATGATTGGTTAACAAAATACTATATAAACATTTTAACTCTGAATTTTATTACATACGAATTTGCTATAATTTACATGCATTTACACAAACAAGCAACATTTGAACCCTTCACATGAAGAACTTCACTCAGCAAACAAGTGGAGAAAATTATATTATACAAAGATGGTCATAGTTTAAGTGAGAGATTAGCAATTGAATAAAGATTAAATATTATTTCACAGGCTAATGTTGGGGTTACAACATGCAAGGTTTTCCATCTTTTTTCCATTTTGTTTACCTGCAATGATTTTAGATCTACAGCAGAGGTCACTGTTGAGTGACCAACAGAGTGTCAATACATATATAAACTGAAAACTCTAAAAGTAGCTTATATGAACTGAATTAGGGTGTTTTACAGATGATTATGTACAGAAAAATGTACATGTAAACGTGTGCATCGTTTTTGAGGATGAACGTGAACCTATCCTCGGATCATTTGATCGCTCCTAAGTGATTGCCTACCTCGGTTGGAACTGGGATGTAAAAATGGGATTTGTTTGAGTTTCTGGAGCCCTGACATTTAATTGTTACACCATGATAAATCCAAAATCTCACACAAAAACTGAGGCCGACCAGAATGTGGCATCGCAGCTTAAAGATTGGGTGAGAAATAAGATTTACAGGACTCCATCCATCCATTTTCGGGCACAGCAGTCTTTATATGTTTTGTGTCTTGGCATTTGTAAAAGTGTAATGCTATGGTGTTAAAAAAAAAGTACACTAAGTGTAATCAGATAATCTTATTAAAGATTTCACATGTGAAAGCACGAAATCAGTAAGTGGTGACAGTCTATTGTTATGTTTTTGGCAACACTTAGAGGTGATGCTGGGAAAACTATTATATTAAATAAATGTCACATTCACATCAGAGACACATAAACAGTGAGCACTGAGGAACAATGAACGCGCCCAGCTGTCTGCAACTACAGGAGTTCAATAAAGTTGGCAAGATTTAAGTTAGTCGCCAAATACAATCCCGTCTTCGCAGCATCACTACTAGTCAGTGGTTAAAGTTAGTGACTTCCTGTTTTCTGCTGGTTAAAATACAGCGTCAGATCTTTCAAACAAGCCCCTGATTGTCTTTGTGTGCAAAGAACTCGTGTTAATAACCCCGTGCGTAAAGTAGTGAAATGTCCAACACGCGCGATCAAGCGTTGCGCTCTGATCCACTAGGTGGCAGGAAACACACGATAATAAGAGACCGCCGAGCGCCGAGGCCTCGTGAAAATGAAATGGCGTCCTGAGGAGGTGGCGCTCAAGTGATTTGCCGAGTCACCACTCGTCGACAATAAACCTTTTCACCTAAATAAGCCGATCCGTCATCCTGGATGGAGCTTGGTGTGACGCACCACGGCTGGACATTTCCTCTGGTGATTCCAGCACTGACAGCTGATAAGTTTCGTGCGCTATTTGAGTGATTAAGAGGGGGGGGGGGTTCCTCCGTGCGCTTTCGCGCTTGCGCGTGAAGATAACAGCGCGGCAGAGATAGGACGGCGAACTTCTGGAGCGGCGCGCCGAACGTTTTACAGGACCGGCATTTGCGTGGGAGGTCGGCTGACGTTCGTTTCGTATTCTCGTGCTGTATTTTTCGTCTGAACGGGACGCGCAACAGTAACGTCTCCGCCCCGCCCGCCCACAACCTCCCGCCAGCGAATCGAGTCGGGGGGGGGGGGATGTGTTTTCTGGAGCAGCGAAGGAGACTCCGGCAGGAGAAGGAAGGCGTGGAGTGAATGACTACCGGCGGACCGCGTCGTCAACACCGCCCGATCGGCGGACGTTCACCACGACGGGCGCGCAGTCCAGCTCTTAGATGTAGAGGCTGTCGGCGGATCCGAGCGCGCACCGTTATTTATTTCGCGTGGGGCACTTTTCATTGGCAGCGATGGAAAGTGAGCAGGATGGAGGCGCAAGCAAGTTGATGAAGAAGAAGCAGCAGCAGCCCAGCGGACCGTCTGCCGCCCGGGGGGCTCCGACGGACGACGGCCGCGGACACTCGGCACCCCCCCGCGTCGATGCAAGAAACCGGAATAGCCTGTCTCATTCCAGCTCCACGGTAGGATCGAGCGCGTCAAAGAGAATCGCGGCGTCTAATGGCCGGGGCTCGTCCAGCAACTCCAGCGCGCTCCTGTTGCGGCGGAGGCGCTTGAAGAGGAACCTCTCAGCCGCGGCCGCCGCCTCCGCTGTCACCGCCAAAATGAATCCGGCCTTGTCCACCGCGTCTCTGCACACCCGGAGTCTGGATAGGAAGACTCTCCTGAAGCACCGGCAGACCGCGCAGCTGCAGCCCGTCGACCGTGAGTGGGTGAGAGCAGACCTCCACCGGGGATCCATCCACGTCCACGACAGACTGACGCCCTCGTGTCCCAGGCCGGTTCTTTGTACTATGGACACCACGGCCGGCGAGGTGGCGCTCCGTCTGAGTCAGATCTGCAGCAAGTCCGGCTCTGTCATGCGTATTTTTAGTCAAGGTAGTCCCAAGACTGACCAGAACGGAAACTGCAACGTGAAGCATGACTACAGCGATGACCGGTCAAAGGTCAACGAGAGCTCGGGTGTAAAATGCAACCGCCTCTCGCCCCTGGAATCCACGGAGTCGAGGGGACGTCCGAGTGACCGGTTGAGACTGCTGCTGGTGGAGAACGCAGACGCCAGGCAAGAGCAACAGGACGCAGAGGGGAAACTTTTCAGCCCGGATTCAGAGTTGCACGACGACGTGGACACCCCGAACGACGACGACGGCGACGATGACGACATGGAGCACAGGAACGGCGTGGACAGCTACGGCTTAAATTCTGGCTCTGACGTGGAGAGCAGTGCGTTCGATGACCTGAGCTCCGGGGCCCAGCTCAGCGAGCACCGGGATTCCCTCAGCGACGACATGGTCCTGGGCACGGAGGCGTCCATCCTCGGTGCCGCCGAGGGCCACGACCTGTACGGCAGCTCCTCGGATGAACTGGAGCTCGACTGCCCCGCGTCGGGTACGGGCGCGGGCCCCGTCGCCCAGCATCGCACCAACGGAATGGGTGCCGCCTCCCCCGGCTATGAGCAGTGCAACATGGAACACTTGAACAACATGGGCCCCGATGGCAGACCCGGCCCACACGGCCTGGGGGGCGTGCCGCCCAGCAGTAGTTGCGGCTCGTTGTCGAGAGCCTGTTCGACAGGTGATACACCCGACATCCGAGACCCAGACTGCGGCCAAAGGGTTCTAAAGTCCGAGCTGACGGCGGAACTCGGCGGGGAGTCCTGTGATCCCGGCCCGATGCTGTATGTCCAGCTGCACGGAGAGGCGGTCAGGAGGCTTAGCCCTGATGAAAGGCCTCTGCAGATCCAGAGTGACTTTCTCTTTAAGCTTGGATTTAAGGACCCTTGGAGAGTCCAGGAGGAAGGACTGGACACAGAAATCGGCTCCTTGTTGCGTTTCTATGCAGGTGAGTTGTGTGATCCGGTTCCCTTCATGATCAGGCGTCTGCTCCTCAGAGTGCCGCGTGAGGCCTTGCACTGTGGAGGACGGCACATGTAGGACCTTGTTGTGATCCGTGTGTGTGTGTGTTGATTATAGTCAACTGGACTTGTAGCAAAAGGCCTTTCACCTCTCTTCCAAAGAGGCTCCTTCATTCCTGAGCTCTTTCGGATGAGAGATCTGGCTGACTGAGAATCCCCACGGGCGTCCATCGCTGTCACGTCTGCAGCGGTTTGTCAACCCTCGTCACAGATGCGTTCATGCCGGCTTGTGTTGACGTGGTACTAATGGAGCAAAGCAAGAATGCATTTCCTTTTATTTCAAACAACAAGGTCGTGCTTGTTTCTCAGTTTGAGTGCCGACCGAGATCTTGGCGCAGATATTCAGTGGCACAAATCCGGTGTTGTGGATCGTTGCGTGACTCGTGAGGACGGGCCCGGATGTTCCTGTTATTGCTGCCACACGTCTGTGAATGTTGTTAGACGATCAACGGCTTTACCAATAGCTGCAGCGGGAGGTTAATGACAATGTGCTAATGGAAATTAATATTCTGTTCTAAATTCTATGCATGCTTCCAAGTGGAGCGTTCATGGTGACATCACAGTGATGTTATACAGCTGGCCTTAGTGATTTGTCTGAAATATTGAGGTCTGTTTTTTTATTTTCTTCTGCCCTGAACTGTCTTTTTTGGACCGTGGCAGCACACTCTGCTCCTGTGGCATCGTCATAAATCCATCACCACAACTTATGGTGCTCAGACATTGGGGGGGGGGGGGGGCTTTCCGGCTTTTGCCCCATTATCATCCTGATGAAAAGGCTGAATGCCTTTGTGGTTGGATGGAGAGGAGGGGTGGGAACAGTATGGCCGGGAGGACCATAAATCCTCTCTGTGGAGCCAGTGAGTTCTGGTCATTGAGATGCTGCACGGTGCTTCTCCCTTTGGCATCCAGCTCGGCTACTGTCACACGAACTCACTGCCTGCCAAGTTGGGCTAACGTGCTCCTCCAAGGCTCAGGAAGCCCCTTTACTTCACCGCACCGCTGGTCTCCACCATTGCTGTGGCTGCTGGGGGATAAACCTGTTTGTTGGCTCTGAGATATGGACGAGGGAGGCGCTAACACACACTTGAGCTTCCTGTCCCAAAAGGCTGTTGAACTCGAGGCCACTTGTCACCAAGCTGAAAATGGCCGCATGAGGCCCGGGTTTCCGGTCACATGCTCCTCGTGACCCGTCGTATCCTTGAATACCGGCTCGCTTGAGGTGAAACGCGCTTGGGCTCATGTGCGCCGATGTGCATTTCGGAGGAGGGGCTAAAGAACGGATGACTCTTACACGTGCTTGTGCGGTCAGCTGGGCTCAGCCGGCAACAGCAGCTGCCGGGGCAAAAGTACCCCTGATGCCCTCAGGGCGGCGCGTCAGCATCCCATGTGAGACAGCTTAACCGTGGTCACCTGAGTGCTCGATGCACCCGACAACCTCCCCCCCCCCCCCCCCTCCACACACACACACACACACAAAACCAATAATACCAGTCATCCTGGCTGGAGGCTGCATTGAAAGCCTAATTCTCATTCCGCCAAACATGCCTTCACTGTCAGGAGAAAGCCGAAGCTCTGGTGTCTGACCTATGATGAAGGCATGTGAGGAATGTGTGCTGGCTCGTTTAGAACGCCGTGTCTGCCTATGAGGAAGCGTGTGTGTGGTGCTGAGGGCCGGCCATGCTTGTCCTTCCCAGATAGGGCACACAGTGGCTAGTTTCATCTGACATGCTTGGCTGACTCTCAGGCGTACGGCGGCCACAGCTGTAGACCTCAGATTTACTGAGGAACGTTTTGTCTGCACACAGAGTGGCCTAAACTCTATGCTGTTCGTCACTCAGTAAGAGCACTGTTCAAAGTCAACGCTACGTGGATATTAGCTTTATGAGCAACCAACAAGCTTGTGCTGTGTCTTGGGTAAGAGCAGCAGATGAGGCATTTACTTAACGTGATTAGAGCTGGTGAAAGGCCGCCGGCGCACCTCTCCAGGTCTCTGAGACGTTGCAGAGGCCAGTTTGACTTTGGAGGGTTCAGGTCGTGATTCGACCGCACAGATTCGGCAGCAGTGGCCAGATGAGGGAACTGCCATTGCCCTGAATGAAGCGCACACACAGGCATGCACATTTACTGAAGGCTGCCTAGATCAGAAGGCCTTCTTTGGCAGGCTGACGAGTGATCCGTTCAGAGCTGCCAACGCAGGAGCCGCTCGTCATGCCGATCCAGCTTTATTAAACTTTTGAGTACGAGGAAAAGGAGTTGAAATGAAATGCAACATAGAAAACAGCATTCTCGGGGCTTAGTGGCTTCTTCTTCCTGTAAATAGTAACTTGAATTCCCTGTTCAGGTAAAAACCAATATTGGGTTCAGGTCAGTGTTTCTTCACTTAAAGGCTTTCTGCTCTGGAGCACAGCAGATCCTCAGCCTGGCAAGTAAATGCGGCTGCCCCCTGCCTGGATGACACTGCCCTGACTAGAGGTAGGTGTGCAGACTTGCTTAGGACAGGAAATGGAACAGGGTTTCCCAGAAGCCGAGGGATCCAGAGTTCTTAAACAAACCAAAGTGTAGCATGCTAAATTATTTAGATTCATTAGGCTCCTCAGCTTTACAAACACTCACTTGAGCGTTCTCACCACATTTGACTGAGGTATTTGAAACCCAAGTTTCCTAAAAAACCCAGTAATTATCATTTGAATTGGAAGCAAGACGTGCAATTTAGAACGTGACACCATTATTGTCCAATCACATTGTATAAATGTGCCACGGTTTACAGTACATATGATCTTTACATTTTTTTTTATTGTGAACCTCGAGTTTGAACGCTATAAGTTGCCATGTAATAAAAGCACGGCTCGCTACGGACCGATTAATGGATGCGGCCAGACTCTCGCTGATATCATGTCCTATGTTCCGTGCAGCTGCGAGATTTGTAACATTCTAAGATGCTGGTTCAGTCGCACCGAAAGCACCGAGGAATCGTTACCGCTCTGGCCTACCTCAGACCCTCGCTGAGGAAGCGGCAGCTGCTGACATGAAGACTTAAAGACTCTGCAAGGTTTAAAGGCTTAATGAAGCCCTCAGCTTTCTCCAACAGGCTGTGGCAGCTATTAAGCAGAAACCAAGTCTCTCTGTCCCGTCTGTGACGTCCATCTCTGTACAGTCAGCATGCCAGATTGCTCTCACACTCACACTCGCATCGCTAAGGAAACAAATTTAAAGAGAGGAGGATAGCTGCAGTCAGCAGATCCAGTCGTCGTTTTTTTATGTTCAGCCACTAATTATCTATTTAAATACAAGGAGTCTCTCCTGTTGGTGTTTTCCTGAATCAATTTGGACATGCTGCACCATGATTTGTGACTTGATCGTGGAAGGAAAGCCATGCGTTTATCTTTTGCCTTTACAAATTAGGGTCAGTTATTGCTGCCAAAAAATATAAATCATGGTGTTAAGATAAGCGACGACGCGTCAAAGAACCTGATGCCTAATTTACATCAGACTTTTTCAAGTACAGGATACTCCCATTGCTTGTTACTGATTTGAGTTTTTCTTCTTCACTTCTGGATAAAGTGTATGGAGAGATTTCACCGGAGCATTTTGGTGGAAAATCGATGAAGATGATGAGCAAGAGCTGAAATAAACTAAACCGCTTTGTGGACGAGGAAAAAGTTAAAATCAGATGGACGTTCGCTGATTCAGAAATATGTGCGAGATGATTGGTGGTGCATAAGAAAGGCATTTTTACGATGTTCTGAGGTGGATCCCTCCAAATTGGCAGAGCAGAAGAACACATTAAACATGCAAGTGCATGCACGCATGCATGTGTGCATGCATACAAATAGAGTTTGGCTCATGTAGTCCACATCTCCATGAGGCGATAGTTGACATTACTGCCTCAGCAAGTTTAGTGACTATAAAAGTAAAGCAATGCTAACTGAAAGCTAGCAGACGCCCAGCAGTGAACGTCAAACGAATGCATTTGTAGTGTCAAGACGGCAACCAATGCACACTCAAAAAGCTCTTGTGTCATGTAAGACAGCTTTACTTACATACTTAATGTATAGTAATATTAGTTATGTCAAGCACACAATGAGATTACATTGACTTTGCATACGGCGTTGGCTAGAATATGGCCATTGGCCGCTGTAGGAGCCAATTTCCATAAAAATAATTCAAAACAACAGTCTAATAGACAGGGATAACTAATAGACATGGCAGCACACTGTTAAATGTGTGAAACATGGCTTCAGTTGCAGGAACTACAGTATCTCCATCCTTTCTGACATCCATGACCGGCCGTGGCAGCTAATGGTCTTTCTAAATGGCATTGCTGAGCCATTATGTAATTTTATAATCAGATTTCACACGTTCCGGAGCTCCTATCCGATTTGCTTGCGTCTGTGTGCGTGCGCAGAGGTTTTTGCATTCATCGGTTTGTGTGCTCGGCGCTCAAAGAACCGCTGCGCGTATTTCAAGTCTCCCTCACGTGCAAGCTACACGTGGAGTAGTGGTTTTATAGAGGAGATGGATGTAGCATCAAGTTCAGTGTCGCGGTATCTCAAATGGTTGGCTCCAGACGGCGAGAGGACGGTGGTGTCGGCTTGTAGCAGTTAAAGCCGGGGGAACTGTGTTCTAATATAGATTGCCTTCTTGGCTGACATCCTCCGGCCCGCCTCTCGAGCCAACCCCCCCTTCCATGATCGATCCTCCTCCCTCTTCTCTCGTTATCTTTCCTCACATCTCCTCCTTCCTCACACCATCTGACAGTTTCTATTTATCTTCCCATATCTCTTTATCTCCCCACCCCCATCTTATTATTATACCCCGCCACGAACAAAGTGAGATGAGGGATAAAGGACCAGGTTCCGTCTCATCCGTCCTTTCCTCCGTCAGGCGGAGTATGACTATAAAACATCGTTTAATATTTCCTTTATGAAACTTTCAGGAGGCAGTAACTGAGTACTGAAGTTGTGTAGTCATCTCCAGTTTTCTATCTCTGTGATTACAAATTTAAAATATTTCAGAAAATCTAATGCACATCCCATGCACAAAGAAGTTGATGTTTGTCAATTTGTGAATTTTAGACGTTTATTTATTCAGCTTAATGTGGAAAATTGGAAAGAATTTCAAATAATTGGGATAGCTAATTCATTTAAAGTAACAGTTGTCTTCAATGAAATGCGCTTGTGATGGGAGGTCCTGAGTATTTCATGCGTGTTGCTTTATCACTCTGCAAATTGCTGGCCACCCTTCTAACTGTCTCTTAAATAGTCCATGCATAATGCGCTTGAATATTTTTTTTTCTTGTCTGGCCGTGCGATTGCTTTGATGTTCAGATCGCACCACGTGAAAATTAGCAGAAAAAACAAACAGGCTTGTCGAAGAATTGTGCTAAATTTAAGCAGAACAATGTCTTGCTGTCTGTCTGTGTGCACATTTCTGAGGGGGGGGGGGTTGGCCGAGACTGCCTTCTGGGAGCAGCCCGGGCCCTCGGCTATCTGTCAAGCTGCACACACCGAATGCTCCCCAGAAACCTCTGCGAGTGTTGCAGGGTAGTTGGTGTTCTCCACAAGAAACGACGATGACGAGTTTCACTGCTCAGTGGGGCCACGGGGTGGCTGACTGTCCCTGAACAGAACATCGGTCCTTGCGCCGATTGCATGCATGAGGGGGGATTAGAGGCAGGTCAGCAGGGGCTCACTATCCGGAGCTTTGATCTGCAGCAGCCCGGCCTAATACCAGTCAACATCTGCAGCCCTCAGCATTAAGAGGCCCAAAAATTCCGATTAGGGAACACACAGCCTGCTTGCCTGCTAGTGGTCAGTACAGAACTGTGTCAACTCCTGGGTGGGAGGTCTTTAAATACCACTGCTTTAGTCTTGTTCTCACTAATTAGTTTTAAAAAGTGTTATTTAGGTTAAAATTTCAAACTCCAATTTCTGAGGATTTCATTTTTTTTTTCTCATGAGGTCATTACAAAGGGATAGAAGTTATAGGCTTTATGGCAGCTTCGTTCATTGGGTAGTTTGTTTTACCGATGAAAAGGAGTACTGTACAAATTCCGAGTATTACCAAACGGTGCCCCAGTCTTTGTTTGTGTCATCCTGAGACGGCTAGATAAGTCGTGTTTGGGTGGAGCTCAGCTCGTTCCTGCGGGCTCTGCTCTGACAGAAAAGAGAGGCTGAGTTGTTGATTTGAAATGACCTAGTTTAATAGTTGCTTCTCTCAAAAAATGCTGAAGCACAAGAATGATACTTCCTCATTGGCAAACGTTTTTAAGAGAGGCTTTAATAAGTGGCAGGACACAGCCTCAGGTCCTTCTGACTGAGGCCCTCAGAATTAGTAACTTCTGTAATGAGTCAGAATTTTGAACAATGTCTATTTTTTCCCCTAGCAGCTTTAAGGACCCATTAGTTAATATAAGAGATGAGCATACGAAAAGTTTCATGGAAGAAAAACATCAAGCACTGTTCAAAACTGCAACTAAACCAATCTTCATCTTCCTCTGGATATTTTTCTACCAGATTAGAGCATCAATGTCAGGAGATATATGTTAGTCTCAATAACTATTTAATGTCGACACAGAGTGATAGAAACAACCCTGGTATGTTGACCTGGAAGGCTTATCTGCTTTCTGATAATGCGCCAGAGAAAACTTTAGTGCAGTCGGTGCAATTTACACGGGTCATAACCACAAGTGGGATAGGGGATTGATTATAAGCAAGTTATAACGCATGAAATGGCTCATTTAGAATGAGCAGATTTTCCTGTCCGGATAATCCTTTTTTCTTTTTTTGCCTTTTCATGCACCACATACACATGTAAAGTCTAACAGTGTGAAGTAGACCTATGGCGGCGGTGTACTGATAGAGCTGGAAGACAGTCAGGTCATACTCTTGTCTAGGATAAGGTTGTAAACGCCGCGGTGTAAGCTCACTGCTGCTTTAAGGGTATCGTTAACTGCAGCAGTCATTCTGCAAGTATGCTCTCAAATCCTTGCATTTATCTGCCATGTACCAAAAAAAACCAGGCAGACCAAATCTGCAACTATCTGGTGAACAACAAAAAAGCATTCAGCAGCTTAGGAGACACTTAATTCCTTCAGGAGTTGGCAGAGAGCAAAACAGAACTAGAACAAGAATAAATATTGGACTTCACCTAGTTCCCAGAAATGTGACTCATATGTTTTAATGAATGTTAATATTGCTCCAGATGCATAAATAAAACATGCTTTGGTAAAAATGCCAGCATGCAATTTGGTGTAAATACTGTAGATTGTTCTTTACTGACAATCATTTTTTTTGGATTTTAAAGCATATAGTGGCCATTACTGAATAAAATGATTTTGCTTTGCTGTGACAAATTCTGTAAAGTGATCCTATGTTTTGACTGTCGAATCTTAATCTGCTAAAAATGTGTTCAGGAAAAACAACCATCAGAAAATTATAGTGAAGATAAAAACAGGGCCTCTCTGTGTTGCGTAAATGGAAATGGTCAGCTAGAACTGATGAGTACTACATACGCGTACCACCATTGTGTCAGGAGTCGTTCCGCATCATCAAACATCGACATTTCTTTGCTGGATTGTTATAATGAATTGCATTCAATTGCAAAGTCGCTCTCCTAATAAATTACTTCCCCAGATTTGTGGAAGACTTATTTGGTGAGGGCCTTGGGAATCCTCCAGCAAGAACTTTTTTACAGTATTCCATTAAAAATGCACAATTTACATAATTGTCTTTATTATTATTATTGTATCTCTGTATGAGAATGTCATAAAAAAGCAAAACTCTAAAATCTTAATGAGGAAAAAAAAAAACGTGTGCTTGGGAAAAACTCCAAAAATTAGATGTGGAAAAATTCATTTAATTGTGATGCCCTCCATTGATTTTACATCCATTCTGCTTAGGCAGAGCCTAGAGTGGCTTGGCTGCAGGCCTGAACCATAAAATAGTCGGGAATGCCCTGAATGAAATGAATAAGTCCAGTTTTCCGTGCAGAGAAATCCAGAGGAGATATCACTGAATGTGCATATCTCGGTCACTGACAGTCTGGGTTTCTCTTGCTTTTAGCTTTACAGTTTGATAGTCGCCCAATTACCAGGCGTTCTCTGCCCACGTCTTTCACGTCTACGTGGTTTTCTCGTGCACCATTATTATTTGCCAGCTATTCTTAATTCGTCTCAAGCTCTTTCTGATTTGTGTTGCAATTTCTGAAACATATTTGTTCATTTGTTTCAGCCACTGCCCAGTCTGTTTCTAACTCACTGGCTTCCCATCAAGTCCCTCTGGTCAAAGACTTCCCCTCCTTTATTTCTTCTTCTTCTCTCTCTCTCTCTCTCTCTCACACACTACCCACCCCCAATGTGCCACTGTATTCACATGGCCCCTGCATGTGACATGAGGCCGAGCCAAAACACCCCGGATGCCCGCTCAGCCCTCCACTGTTCCAGACCTTGTTAAAATTTGAACAAAAACAAAAGAAAAGGGACGAGGGAGATGGCAGTGAGGGGTGAGCGCGTGGGGTGAGGGGAATGTGCAACTACATCACAATCTCATTCATTCACTTGTTTCTGTGCACCAGGATAGAAAAGCCCCGAAATTCTCTCTCTCTCTCTCTCTCTCTCTCACACACATTTGCTCTTTTCACCCCTTATTTTTTTAATCTCATCCCCCTTTTATCTGCTTCTGAGTCAGGCTGATTGTAGCTTCAACCACAGATCTGAGGTCTGCTTACTTTGCGAGCAGGCCGTCTGCGGTATTGAAGAAACGACTGAATCTGACTGTTGTCTCCGTGGACGGCTATCCATCAGATGGATTCATAAAACATCATGGAGGAGAAGAATAGGAATACTAGGAATAGTATCTTCGGCTGTTTACCTTTTATTATTGCTTGTGCTCTTTCCTTATAAGTTTTTTTTTCTTATTATTCTCATTTTCCATTACCAGTACTTTCAAAAGAAGGCCACAACATTGCAGGCTTTAATAATACGTCCCGCAGATCGACTTGGTTGCCCACAACCATCCAGTGGCTTGCTGCCAGAGTTCTTTATCGCTTCTGATAATGAATGGCATTAGAGATTAAGTAAAACAATATCAGCATGTACCTTGTCTGCATATCAGTGGTTTATCCTCTGGAAGAAACTTCATGACTGCCTTTCATTAATGATCAGTGGCAAATAATCAAATTAGGTCAGTCACCACCCACGAGAAGGCAGTTTTTTGCCATCATGCGTAATGGACACCGGAATTAGCCAGGCTAAATTTGGTTCTGAACCAGATAACATCCTGTATTTTTAAAGTTGTAGGTTTTTTTTTTTGTTTTTTTTTGCAACGATTAAATTACTTAATTTAACTTGGTGTGCATTTCTCACACAGTTTGAAATGTAAAAATTATACGGTCAACTTTGGATTTATGATATCAACCAGCATGGATATTTGACTTCTAGCTAATGCTGGCGTCAAACATTGTCCCGCCAATCATACATACACGCACACGTGTTCAAGTACACGCCTGTGGTAATCACAGCTGTGTCTGACTTCTATTCCAGTCCTGCATCCATGAAAACATTACTGTCACCCTCATGAATGAGCTTTTCTCTACTTCTTCTCATCGACCGGCAGCATATGCTCACAGTCTACTCTGCACCGAACATAAAATCACATCTGTTATCGGTGAAAGACAAAACTGCCATGTCACCGTCCAAAATACGCGGCGTGTTATCATTTCCCCACGCAAAAAAACGGATCCTTGCACGGATGTATCAGCAAATGTCATCGTATCATGTTTCACCGAGCACAACCGCAAAATCTTCATTATCTTCTGCACATTCCTGCGGCCTCTAAGGCTGCTGGAGCAAAGTTCCCATTAATGCCTTCGTGTTTGATTCCCAAAAATGTCTCTTGAATGCGTTAATTAACTGGGTGAAAGTTCAGGATGTAATTTAACTCAATTTCAATCAGGTAAAACTTGATAACGGCAACATTAAAATTACATTTTAAGTAATTAAAATTTAGTGACCCCCCCCCCCCCCCCCCCCTCCACTTTATGACTTTTTAAACCAATTTCTGCCACACAGTTTCAGTAGGAATTGCTTAAAGATAATTTATGATGCTGCTGTTGAGGAGGAGACACGCCAGGGAGCTCTATAGTGCAACGTTGACAATATTGACCATGACGGTGATTTAAAAGGTCCATGAGACCGACGAGGAGGGAAGAACTGAGGTATTGATACTTCTTCCAAAAGTAAAATGTGCGTGACATCCCTCAGCGACGGGCATTATCAACGCAGCCTTCCAAATGTACAGGGAGACCCTGCAAGATAATTAAACACTGATGTACACATAAGCAGTCCAAAACTCAAGCGCTTGTGCATGTGTCCTCCGCCATATTTAGCTGTAACCTTTTTCACAACATGAGATCCTCACTCGCTCAACAATTAGCGCTCTCATCTCACCTCTTTAGCCTCACTATCACGGGGAGGTGCTGTCAGCCTGCTCCTTTTATCGCTCCTCTCCCTTCATCTCCAGCTCTCACATTTTCCCCCCTCACATGGATGCACTTCCCAGGGCAGTTGAATACTAGGCGGGTAAGCCTTAACAGCCGCGTCTGGGAGGGGAGGGGGGGGGTATTGTTGTGGTGCTTAAGATGACAATACCCCATTCCCTTCTCTTTCTCGCTCTCGTTAAGCCCACGTAGAGTACGAGACGCAGCGCTTTCACGAAGGCTGCGTGGAGTGCTGCAGAGGGAGCCTGCTGCTGCTGTATGGAGGCAGTTGGCAAGTATGGAGTGACAGAATGTGGAGGCTTGAGTGACACTGCTGATGTCCTGACTTATCAGATGCCATGTGTGAAGTGTCTCGCATGATGTGTGTAAATCCATAAAAATATGTGCAGAATTGTAATCATGCTTTTCCGATCTCACCACTCTAAACCGTGGCATGGCAAACCAGAGAAGAGAAGATGGTTTTGTTTGAGCTGCACTATTTTATTTTTTAGGCAAACTAGTAATTTGATGCATAACAAAATGGGGGGGGGGGGGGCAGAATATGCACGGAACCTTTTCCTTTTCTAAGTCCAATTCGCACAATTCATACTGCAGGTTGCAAAGTGGGCATTCTGACATGTCCTAACAGGAGATTATCTTGTGTATTACAGGATAGTGCATTCGAAAGTCCAGCTATTGTGCATAATAGTTTCCTGAAATGGAACTGAACCATAATTACAGTTATTAGACATACCTGTTTTTTTTTGTTTTTTTTTTCCTGTTTGTTCGATCTACTAAGGTTAGTTTCGTTTTTATAAGGAGCAGTTTTTGTGAGTAGTTGTTGGGCCCTCCGTGACTCTTGACAGAGCTTAGTTTCCAGAGCAGTTTAGATGTTTTATATGTAAAAGATGTTCTACACCACCTTGTTTTTCACTGCACATAAGAATCTTAACCATCTGGTGCTATAATATTTTGGAATTTTCCTGTTTCCCGGCGTAGAGGGTAGTGCTTTCGCCTCTCAGTAAAAAATAATTCTGGGTTCAAACCCACCCCGGCCTCCCACACAGTCCAGAAAGCAAGCATGCAGTAAAGGTTAAGTGGAGATGATAAATGTTAAAGTACCATACATACATTTGCTGAGGTAAGAAATAACTTTTTTGGCATCTTTGATTGTCCTTATTTCTTCACTACATGCTGCATTGTACATGTGCTGCCCATGATGAAGCCTGATTATGCATCCCCATGTGTTTGTAAAAGAGCTGTAGGGCGCAGTTGCATCATTCATGCGCCACCCCGTGTTAGTGCCACACTGTCAATGGCGTATCCTTGAGGGCCATGACACAGGCTGTGCCGAAGATACAACTGAAGGAACCGCTGGCATGTGCATGGATGAGGTTGGGGGTGCCAGTCTGAGGCCTGGAGAGTTGAGAGCGAGGCTGAATAAGACGCTAATATTATTGCAGCCGCATCCATGTTTGGGTGGGTGTGAAGGCTCATCCGAGCTCTGGTGCGGATTAAACAAGCGAACTCTGGCCCGCCTGAAAATGTGGGTCTCTGTTCGCTTGCAAGTGAACCCTGGTTTGGTTCGTATGCGGTGTGAAAGCTCACCGGACCAAACACGGGACCGAATGTGCGTAGTAATGCTATATGCAGTGCGTCTCAGGTAGAGGAAGTACGGCGCGCAGCCCAAACCAAAACAGACATGGGAGAGGGAGGGTGTTCCCCTCCTACTTTGTGCAATCGACGAGCGCCCCTGTCAACCACGTGACGCTGCTCAGAAAGTTCGGTGCGCTTTAACCGTGCTTGTCCCAACCGTTATGTGTGTGTGTGTGTGTCAGCGTGTGTGTGAGGAAGACTCAGAGACACATTACATAACTCCATAACCCTTTTTCTCCTGCCAGTTTACTATCACATGGTAACTCGGATCACACGTGCACGGGCTTGCTTTATTTTGTGTGTGAAAAGCCTCCCGTTTGTTTCTCACGCATTCATGACCCGCCGGTAACTCATTGAACATGGAACATGGAACATGGAATAGCCATCGTCTTCTGCGCCGGCGAACACGTTTGTCATGCATTTTCATTCTGTCTGCATTAAGCAGCGTTACGTAAACGCTTGAAGGGCTTGACCGAGAAATTCATCTAACCTTTAGCTGGCAGGATGCGGAATGTTCTCTGGAAATGAATAAGACAGGAATGCATTTTATGAATTGTTATCCTTTTAAAAGGGAGAGAATAATAAAAAAAAAAATCACTTAAATGTGATGCAAGCTATTGTCAGGATTCTTGCTTGTTTCTTTTCCTGCAGCTAAAAAGGGCCAAATGCACCTATGGGATTAAGTCTGTCTGAATTATTACATAATCACCTGACTGTGATTATATGAGCTAACTACGCCGATATAGCATATTCATGAGCAGACTGTGTCTTGTCAACATTTCCGTTTCCAGCAAAAGAAAACAAATCAGCAGTCAAAATTATTTGTGTAGTAATAATCGGATAACGTCTCCTATTGCGTCTTGCCTCGCATCTTAATTTGTCATTGCATTTTATTGGATTCATTAATCATCATTTTCCTATTTTAATCATTTTTTTAAATAGTTTTTACGAATCAATTGCAATAATATACTCGTCAATTAATTTTCCGGGATTTTTAAAAGCAAGAAGCACAAGTTTGAGATGTGAATACCTATTTTTATTTGATATCAGTTGTCTATTTCTAAAATGTTGCCTCTTTTCCTGATGCCCCGGTCCTGGGGGCCGCCGCGGCTCAGTGGGTTGGGACTTGAGTTGGGAACAAGGGTCACCACCGGTAGCTGAAGCGGGGCCAGTCCACCTCGGGGTCCATTGTAGTAGGGTGACGTTGTAAATTCGTTATGTGTTGAGTGCAATATACAATGACAGTAAAAGCTTTCGTCCTCTTTCTTCTCCATCTATACCAGCGTAGCTCCCAGCATTCATGCGCTGCAACACTCATAAATAGACTCATTATTTTTTGCTCTTTTATATATTTCTATACACGCTCACCCAAAAACACACTCAATTATTTATTTGGGAGCTCTGCATACAGCATGACATACCTAGGTTTAAAGCCATGCATTCATTTCTTGTATAGTGCATGTGTGCACGCACACACACGCACGAAGTGTATGCACGAAGAGGCACACATATGCTTTTTTTTCCCCATTATTTTAAACACTTGGAACTGCTCACACAGAAACCAATCCCGAGAGCTGTGGTGTGTGTGTGTGTGTGTGTGTGAGCTAACTGATCAGTGGCCTCCTGTTTTTCAGTGTAAGGTTTCGTAACACACACACATTACATAACAGCAGCAGGAGTAGAGCTATGAAGGGGGTGGAGTCTGGGGAAGGAGGAACACGCTTCCATTATGTGCGTCAGCATTCCACTGACAGAGGGGATCGCTGGGGAAGATCTTTTAGTTTCACACACTGACGCCAACATCAACGATTTGAGAAATCCACAGTGCTATTCCGCCTCTGTATGCCACGTCTGGATCAATTTATAGTCGATATCGATCGAGTTACAGGGTTAAGCATGTTCACGGTGCAAGAGGGTGGTGTGAGAGGTACCGTGGGGCTGATGGAAAATGCTGTTTTCTTTCTTAATATGAGTCACTCATTTAATAATTCATAGCTGCACACCATGATTTATTAACCTGTTGTTGGGGCCACTCGCACTGTAGTTCCTCATTCCAGCTGTCTGATGCATGAATTATGTACATTCACACATTTATATATGTCAATCACGTTGCATCAGTCTCTGCTTCTTTGCCATTTGCTCCGATGTGAGCTAATGTGTGACGATGTGCGACTTCTGTTCCGCAAGAAGAACTTCAAAATGCACAAGGGTTAACTCAGTGTCCAAGTGGGTCATGAAAAAAAAAAAAGAAGAATTCAGCCATGTAGGCGTTTTAGTACGCCCCGACACTGCCCCTGCAGGTCGTGGGTGGTAGTGCTTTGACCTGATAACCGGTGTTGAACAATGCCTCTAACAGCAGAGAGCTGTTTAGTTTCCTTCTCCCCGGGGGCAAAGGGCAATAATGGTTTGATGGGGAAGATATTGCAGGCTGAATTCAGGATGTGTCTTACTGGACTGCGGGAGGAGGTCTGTGTAGTGTGTGAGAGTGTGTGCCTTTCTATCTGATCGCGTCCTTCCTGGTGGACATGCTTGTGAGAGATGAGCCATCACAATTTGAGAACAACCATCGAAATATTAATTATCCACTCTACCCCATCTCAAGACATTGAGGGGCATTTCGTGGTCATTTGCGTCCTGGCGGCATATTTTCCTCTGGCCGTTTGCCCCTTATATTTCATCAACAGCTGTCTGTGAGCAGCGCAGACACGCTGAGGCACCGGTGAGAAGACGACGAAACAAAATCTCTTCAACTGCGCTGTTTAAGCTGAAGGGTGTCTGACGATAGACACGGAAAAGCCGTGTGCGACTCGGCTTTGTCCTCCACAGTGACGCTCAGTTTTTCCCGGAGCGCTTGGAGGCACGTCTCGGCACTCTATAAAGAGCACATCATAAATACACACAGACGGCGCGTTGAAGCATCCTGAATAATTTTATAGATATTGTGTTACATTTCCAAGGTACCTTTTTTAAAAAGACAAATCCCACAGGGTTTGGAAGTGTAGCTTAACTCATTCAAATGCATAGCAACACTGAGGGATACGCAATTCAATAAAAGCATCGAGCAACCCCGAGTGATTGCGGTGCTGCCCAAACCCAACAAATATTTACAGTCGTTTGCCACGCTTTCACTCCGGACTGCGGTTCTGGGTTGTCGGCATTAATATACTGCAAAGTTACGTCCAACCACAGCCAAGAATAACCACAGATTGCTGGATGCACAAATGCAGTACCATTCATCTCCATGGGCCTATTTGTATGGGATCATTTAAGGAGAAAGTTTGTAGCATTAAGAAGCTGCTAATTAAGAGCCAATCACCTCAGAAATGTGTAAAACTGTTTAGACGGCCTCCCGTGAAGATCCGAGGTGAGAGCGGTGATCAGTCCATAAAGCACAATGGCCTCTGCCACATTCTCACAAGACGCGTCGGCTGCTTCCTTAGCGGGCAGTTAGCTTTGCTTTGGAGCCACATAATCACCTCGAGTCGTCCACAGAGAAGGCGAGTGGGAGGAAAGATGGATGAATGGAAATAAAGCACAGCCATTTTGGGGAAAAGGGTGTAGCAGAGCAGATGTGGATGGCACCTCAGTCTCTCTTCTGCAAACATACAACATTAAGTACATGTTTTCTGACGTTGCAGACCCAGTGGGTTTTCTTAACAGGATATTGCTGTTATTTGCGTTGCAGCGTAACACTGTTGTACGTTTTCTCAGGTATCTCTTCCCTTCCTTGAATTTCATCGATGGCTTCCTAACAGGTAGATGGATTGTCACTGAAATGCTTTTGAGCGTGGGTCTGTGCGTGCTCGTGTTGTGACTTATGTGGGTCACTGATGCCCTATGGTACGGCATGCCCAGTCCTGTAGCGGAGGTGTGCTGCTGATGTCGGCTTGCATTTAGTAGGACATGATGATCAACCAGGGACGTGTCCTCGTAATTACTGACAAGGACCAGAAGAAAGGAACGTTGATCTATTAAATGGGAGATGGATCAAGAAAGGTTGCCTTTGGGCATTGATCATAATGGAGGCAGCAGGGAATGTTAGTAATACTGGCTTTCTGGATTAAGGCTCATATCTCAGGTATAAAGAAGCAGGTGGTTAGGATTTTAGTTTAACACATTTGAAAATCAAATACAAAGTTGCTTTTACATGTATTATGTCTATATTGTAATTGTAGTCCGCAAAGACTCAGTGGTTTTCTTGCCAGGATTGGCCCTTGGCACATAGACTAACCCAGCCGTAACCTCGCTCAGCCCTCCCTCCCTCCTTTCCACTGTTCTCGTATCCGACACCTCTCTTGGCTCCTTCTGAATCAACCACAGCTTTATCGCCCCAGGACAGAGTCAGGATCCGGTCGTTCGCTGCCTTGAATCACCTTTTGTGTTGTATCCCTCCTCATTATCCATACTCTACCTCAGAAGCTGAATTCAGGCCTGGTGGCCAGGTCGACTTGAAATCTGGAAACGTATATGCATGGGAAAACGCTACTCCAAGACTTTTATTGTTTCTAATTTAATTTAATAGTGATAGTAGTGAAACATGCAAGATGAGAGTCATTAAAACAAAATTGTTATTATAACACACTCTAGGAACACACGCACGTGTATTGGAATGGAAACGGCCTTTTCCTGAACTTTTCATAAAGTGGAGGGGGAAGGAAACCATCTCCAGTAACCAACACACACTGTAGTGCTGCTGCTCCCACATGCAGCAGGTCTAGGAATAGACCGGGACTTCTGCACACGAACGCACCCACCTTGCACGGCCTGTCTATTATTTTTAAATCCACATTTTATTCTCCACAGAGATTATGGGATGACCACCATGACTAACATCATTGCTGCTCAAACTATTCCTGCTGTAGGTGGGCCTGTGGTTCCTACCTATGAAATAAAGCAGCCGTCTATGATGGCCCTCCCCCTCCAGGAGGCCCAGTAAACAGGACGCTCACATGGGGAGGGGTCCCACCCATCTCCCTACTTCCTCCATCGTACCTTCCCATGGCCAGACTGAAGTGTTTGCCACCGGTCCGAGTCGTCCACGGCCGCGTGATGTAATCGGCAAACATTCACATCCACTTTGGAGAGGCGCTCAAACTTCTTTCATCACCAAAGCAACCCACTCAAACAGTCTGTATTGTTCTCAGCAGAGTCTGCTGCTGCTTTGGGTCCATCAAAAGCAGCGTGGGGAGGGGGAAGTTAGATGGATGCTGTCACTGTGTGTGTGTGTGTGTGTGTGTGAACGTGGATGTCAGCAAGGAGAAGAGTAGAGGGAGGAGTGTGCTTGTGCATACGCTTGTGTGGGAGAGAGCACATTCCAACAAAGGGCCTAAAAATAGTAGAAATATGCCCATGTGACATATTGAGGCTAAAAGCTTGTGAATGATTTGTCTAATGCAACACCAGACCCCTTCCCAAAGCTCCGTGGAGAAACTGTGGGCCTGCTGGTTACCTCTGCTAGCCAGCAAAGTTGGAAGGGGGTAACCAGTCTGTTCAGTTAAACCGCTCAGTCTGTCCCTCTGAGCATATTTCACATGTGCTTGGATGAAATGCACTGAATGATAGCTCGAACTTTCAAGTGGCGCTTTAGACTTTGTCGCTGTGATCTAGAATTTTTGGACTGTTTAGGTTTAGTAGCCATGCATAAGTCACAATTCATCAGCCTAATTCAACAGGCATTGAAGCAGTAGCTGTTGTAATTCATCTAAATCTCATGTTATTTATGTGGATTATTATTAAAATTCTGTTTTTTAGCTACATGCTGACAAATATTTTTTTTCCCCAAAAATTAAGTCTTCCTGATCTGATTTTTCTTAGCGTTTCATCTGATAGGAAGCTTCAGTCTCCGGTTAGTCTAATACCTTGCAAAACAGCTTGTGTGTAGCTATGTAACAGAAAGTAGACACCATCTATACACACAAAATAGTGTGTGGTTATGATTTAGATTTTGTTCAGCTGTTGTGTGATAGTAATTGGCTCAGAAATGTCACCGTACCGGTGTTAATGGTCAAAACTAGACAAAATAAGACCCCAAACTATTTGCACTCCCCTGCAGTCTGCCCAGCGCACGAAAACACACACAACAGTGCAAATACATTTTCATTTAATAGCTTTCTATGAGGAGTGGACGGTAATGATGACCCTTTAAGGAGACATAAAACCCTCCAATCGCATTCTCTGCTTGCACGCTCTGCTTGTTTCTGGAGAGCAATTAAATGAGGGTGGAGATGAGCGGTGGAAGGTAGTGCGGTCCTGAGGAGGCGCAACATTCACTTGTGTCTAATATTCAGTCTGCACAAAACGAGCGGCGCAAACTTTGACAACTGGAAAGATCCACTTTTTTGGAAGACGCCTTCAAACAGCGTTAATGCCTCTTTAAATCTTCTGTCATCAATTTGAGCATATTGGATATTTTCTCCTCAAACCGCCCACGCGCTTGGGTGGATCTGCTAATAATGCAATGACTAAAGGAATTTGGCAGATATTTAAAGACAACCCTGAATGTATAATATTAGAACAATGGCAGCAATGTATTACAATATATGTTTGTCGCGCTCTCACTGAAACAGAACGGGGGCCAGCCTTGCTGTGAAATCAAGGCAGACTGCCAGAGCGCAGAGATGCTTTACCTCTGTTCCTCTTACAGTAGTCTGCAGCTCAGGTTTATTAATAGGTGTGATATATGGAATAAATATTATTATTATTATTATGCATGCTGCTGGAAGGGTCTGGCACCCGTCTTAATGATCGAGCATTGCATTGTCAATGTAACAGAAAATGTCACTATTCAGACTGCGGCATCGCCGCCTTTTGTCTCGTCTTCCAGAGGCTTTTTCGTGACCTCTGATTGGACTGGAGACAGCACTCCTTTGTGATCACTCTGAGTGACGATTCATGATCCACATTTAACAATCGTTTATTGATTCTGCCATGAACACAAGATTAGCCGGGTGCACGGAGGAAAGATCGGGGCTCAGCAGTTGCTCTGTTTCCTTTGGATTGTTTGGTTTTATATTTAAGTAAATTATTGGACGAGGTGAATTTAATGGTGAATGTGACATTAGAATAAGCTGTGGACGCATGCCATGACTTCAGATTCAGCCACACCAGCTCAGAAAAGGAAGATCGCTAGTTTTAACATTATCACAACTCTGCTGATAATGTTAACTCACCTTCACCCGCCCTCTTCTTGGGTCCGTGTGTCTGGAGAGAAGTGTGAAAGCGATGGTTCAAGACGGATGCATCTCGTTTACAATTCGACAGAATGCGAGGCATTTTCTAAGGCCATCTGTCACTTGGGAAGGAAAACATTCCACGGATCTCAAGGGCGAATGAGAAGATGGTGAGGTTAAACGTGCTGCAGTCATAAACACAGAAAACCCACACATAGAATGGGGGAAACGGAAAGGCAGCCAGACAGATGGAGGAGAAATGACAGGGGGGGGGGATGGACGGAGTGAGCCAGCCCGGGGGCAGGTTTGCTCGCGTAGGTGGAGGAAGACAGAAAGCAGGTGGATGTTTCCACGGAAGGATAAGAACGCCTGATAAGCAGCCTGACAGTCAGGTTTGGCAGGCTGGCAGTGAAGCAAAGAGGACGAGGCACGGAGGAAAGATAGGGGGATGATCAGAACTGAATAAAGGTAGCGAAGCAATAGGAAGAGCGTCATTTAGAATAGGTGAGCGTTCTGCTGAACGTGATACCGTATTAATGTAAAGCTGCACTCAATGCAAATCCAGACTGTTCAATTCCAAAGTGCAAAGTAGGCCATCTGAGGCTGCAGTATTGGGATCTTATGCTAACCGGGTATTGTGACGGCGTTGTGGTGAGAGCTCTCCTGCGCTCTCGGTGTATTTGTGGTGTTTTTTTATTGGATCGTTGAAAGCCGTTTATCACAAGTGAAATATTTCATTCAGCGTTCGTTGTCCTCAGAGGATGAAGCGCACAGAATTTAGTGACCTGAAAATGTCTTTTATATATTGTTGCAAATCGAGTGAAACATTGGACAGTTCATGTTTTACTGACTTTTGTTCTTTTAACATTTTCTTTTGAACCAACCCGAGCTTGGTGCGTGTAGCTCGCAGGATATATTGCAACTGATTTGTCGGTACCTTTTTATAATTCCTTCATCATGTCATTAGTTCAGAATCTGTCCCATGTCCGTCCATCTTGTTGATTTATCGCTGGAATGATGTGCCACTCATTGACTGACTTGTGCTCGCCACGCCTCTTTTTTTTGTTTTTGTTTTTTGCAGGGAAGCCCCAAAGCATCGAGAGCTCAGAGCGATTCCAGCTGTCGGGGACATACAACGTCCGGAAAGGGAAGCTCCAGCTACCCGTCAACCGCTGGACCAGACGACAGGTCATCCTGTGTGGCACTTGTGTCATCGTCTCCTCCATCAAGGAAAGCCAGACTGGAAAGATGCACATCCTGCCGCTCATTGGAGGAAAAGTATGTCGCGGCGAACGCAGGAATGAACCACGGCTGTAATCATGCAACCTTTTCAGATCTTTTAATACATGCTTTTGATCAGAAACTCATCATGTCGTATCTCTAGAGTAACGAGAGAAGTCATTCTCATTACTTCCTGCAAAGGGACGTTTGTTCTTGATGATAATTTGTTCTGCTTTGCTGTTTCTTTGACTCAAGGTCAGAAAGGAATGATGCAAGCCAGGTTTTAACAGTCAAAATATTTCAATGTGTTTTGGTCTGCTTCTAATCTGGAACCAAGATATGCTGTAACAATTAGCATAATGGGCTGTTTTTTTTTTCATCCCTCTTTGAACACTTTCAGCATCGCCACGAAAATGACCTTTATCCGTTTATCCATTTATGGTTTTATGGATCTGTATCTGCACAGCCACTAAATAAGCTCTGACCGCTTCTCTTGAAGAGTAATCTCTACCTCTCTTGTTGCTTTGTGCCCCGACACACCCAATTTCTAAACATTTCATGCAGCACATGACCTGCAGTGAACCATTCGTCCATGCACTGCCTCTGCATGTGGCTGTGTGGGGTGAGCGTGTGTATTTGCATGCCAGCATTCAGTTGAGAAAAAAAAAACGAACTAGTTAGACATTCATTCACACAGACTGCACATTTGCTCGCTCTTTTCATGCATATTTTCAATATATAATCAGACATGCTGATATATTTTCACGTGTGTGCCATCCGGGCGACTGGATTTGTCTACACTGCAGCCATCAAGCGTCTTGTTCCTTTAATGAAAGCTGTTTCAAACTAAATCCAATGGGATGTCCATGTGTCACGTTTACCTCCCTCTATTAAACTCTTATACAGGGGGGGGGGGGGTCGTCGACTTGCAACCACAATTGGTTCCGAATATTTTGTTGTAAGCTGACTTTATCGTGAGTTTGGCCCATGTTTAATTACCGTAAGCATATTATGCTGCGTCACGTTACTGTAAATGAAGAGTAGGAAGAGACGATTGGTAGACATCGTGGGTGAGATCGCAGAAACTGTCGTGCACTGGATTCGCTCGCTCGCTTTCCGCTATGTTGTAAAAACACCTCGTGTATATACACGCAAAAAAACAGACCGGTGCGGTTGTAAAGTCGGACTGACGCATAGGTGGGAAGTCGATGGCCCCCTGTGTGTTCATACTCAGAGGAGTCTCAGAGGTGTCGGTATCGGTCTGTGACGTCGCTGCTGTGTTTGTCACCCTGCAGGTGGAGGAGGTGAAGAAGCACAATCACTGCTTGGCCTTCAGCTCGGCGGGGCCTCAGAGTCAGACCTACTACGTCAGCTTCGACAGCTTCACGGAGCACCTGCGCTGGCACAGACACGCCGCCAAGGTACTGTCTGTGCTCTTTGCGATGCGCAAGAGCTTGGAGAAGGGAGACGGGAGAACGCGAGCACGTGCACCCAGGCGCGACTTACGGGTCAATTGCATTGCATATCAAAACGCGAGGGCGACTGCAAGTTGAGTTATGAAAATGCAGCATCGCTCACTTGAGCCGAGTGGAGTGAAAACTGCCAGCATCTCCAGCCGCTGTAGTATGTGACGTGTCTCTGGGTGCACTAGCAAACACTTATGACTCGCTCTCCTTTCTCCCACTTAGAGTCAAGTGGGCCAGAGCCAGAAAACCTCTTTTCTAAATATTAACAGCGACATGTGTGTCGCCGGCACCCAGAGGGCCACTCAGAATAGAAGCTTGGATAGAGGGCGGCGCGTGCCCCGGTGGCGGCTGCTACGCCTCTAGTTAGCTCCAGCTCACAGTCCGTAGGTTTCCTCCTTTAAGATCAGGCTGACCCCAATACCGTCATTTAAAATTAGACGGCAGCTAATGTGTTTCCGCTCTTGTGCGCGAACTGATCTATGCACCTGCAAGTTAACTAGATTACTCTGTGATGTAATGTGTGATGTTAGGTCACTAACCTTTTGGACTCTCCCTTTGCCTCTACCGACACCCTAATCCTAAAACGATTGGTATTTGACCTTCAGACTACGCACCATTAAAGACGTGTGTGTGTGTGTGTGTGTGTGTGTGTGTGTGGTAGAGCTAATCCTTTTTAACTCCATGCTTCTCTTTCTGTTTTTTCGCCCCTCTACTCCGTTTGCGTTCCTCTGCAATGCTCCATACCTCCATTAAGATGGTGTCCCAGAGAATCAACTCAGTCGATCTGTCCTGCTGCAGCCTGGAGCAACTTCCTCACAATCTCTTCTACAGCCAGGACCTCACCCACCTCAACCTCAAACACAACTTCCTGCCTGCAGACCAGCGGCTGCAACAGCTGCAGAGGTTAGTTCGTTTGTGTTGTAGAGCAAACAGAGCAACGTTAACCCCGTTATTAATCGATAAAAGGGAAGCGAAGAGGACAGTCAGACATTAAACTTCTTTTCAACCCCCCAAAAAATGCATGCAGGTTAATTACAGTCAAAGACGTCTGTGAGGTCATAGAAATCTGACACGGGAAGGGATGTTCTCTACATAATTAAGGGAGCTTCTGTAATATTTGACTTTATTATCAGCGCTGCATTCACAGTGGTTTTCAAATTCTCCGTTTGAAGATACATCGTTACTTCCCTTTATTTAGGCGGGTAGCCCTCCAATTAGGAGTAAACATCATGCTAGCAGCGACGTCAATGCAATAGAGCTCGACTGATGGATACGCTTATTGTCGCCTTATATGGCTTCTGAACGGGTGTTTTCTGGTCGATAGATGAAAACCGTTTCAGCCCACAAATATAAAGTTTGTGTTTAAGAATATGCTGCACGTGCCGGAGAGGTGAGTTCAAACGACTTCATAAAGAGTTTATGAAATTCACATTCAAAAAAAGACCATGTTGTGGATTTAGCAACAACCTTTGCAACATTGTTTGCGTCTAATAAAAAAAAGCTAGTTGAAAGCTAAGCCAAGGTGAACGGGCTTGTGGAGGCGATAGAGGGCGAGGAGTCTTTTCAGCTTTTGGATGGGCTGGTTCAGGCAAGATGAGACTTGATACGTTTTAGCAAAGATTTGCATAATTTTGGCACCGCAGGAGCTGGGCAGGCAAATTCATTTAGGCTTCAGTGGACTCAGCAGGACAGCTAAAGCTTCTGGTTACAATTTACAACCCGTCGACCTGAGCAGTCTCGGACCGGCGCCATTGGTACTCTGGGCCAAAGATGATAGTTATGTGTGAGCCAAACAATGCTCTCTCTCCCTCCCTCCCTCCATCAGCTGCATGCTTATCGTGGTACAGCATTGAAACATTGGTATGTATCCTACATTGATGTATATATATTTATACAAGTATGGTGCATGTACGCACCTTTCACAGCCCTTCTTTCTGAGTATGGTTACACATTAACTGATAAAATTGTAGCTCTGAGGGTGAGCTGCCAGTGTTTGCAGAATGTAGAGGTAGATAGTGTCGTGTTTTGCACAATAGAAGAAGAAACCGTGGCCTAATGATTCTGGATCAGTGCATACAGTCACATTGTAGTTATTTTAGTTCGCTTGCTGTCAGGAATGTGCTTTTGTATGTTTGATCTGGCCGCAAGCTGTCGTGTCTTTGCTAGAGATTATAAAGACGTGTTGTCTTCTGATTCATCTTTTTTTAATCCCTCCAATATACTTACTGGAGTTAAAAAAAAAAAAATTGCTACAAGGAAGTGGCTACTTTTTTTAAAACCTTTGAGTGATGCACAGCTCCCCTACTGGTCAAGTGTGATAATGCCCATTTGTGTTCAGCCAAGGTAGGCGTGTCTGCGTTTGACCAAGTATGATGGACAAAGATGTCGGTAAAGAGAAAGAGACAATAAAGAATAAATACTGCTTTGCTTCGCACCTGAAAGAATCAAAGGAGCGGGACTCAAATGTGCAGGCGTGAGTGTTTTGGTGAGGACAGTGTAAACATTGGCTTCCTCTGACATCCAACATGGCGTCATAGGGTTTTGTATTTTTCCAGGTGGACTGGAATGTGTTAAACTACTACTTGTCTGTCCCCCTTCCCCTCTGGTCTCTCTGGCAAGCCACGAAACCGGCGGGTGATTTGCCAATCAGATATGCACAATCAGTTGTCCGGAATAGTAGCTCCTTCATTTGGCAGGTGCATTTATTCCCAGCATGCATCAGTGAGACAGAGGTCACCGTGTGATATCAAAGTGTGTGAAGGGAAATGAAAAGACCATTTACTTAGAGGGATGCGTTTAAAACATGACTGAATCTGACACATTTAGATTTGGTGGCAGGGTTTGTTATGTCTTGACTTCAGCTTGCACCTCTCTCTAGGTGGAGAGGCTGTTGGTGGCACTCCTCGGTCACGCTAACTTTCTGACTGCATATCACACACCCTTACATCGTAGCGGTGACAATAATAATAATAAAATAATATTAGTCGCTTCTAATATTAATATTGATGGCAGAATTGATTGTACAGTAATAACGAAGTTTATTTGTGTAGCTGAAATTGCTTTACAACGAAGGAGTAGATGCCCCAAGTGCTTAAAAACACAGAAAGGTAACCAATGGCCTATAAAACAGGATTCGTATTGGTGTCAGAGAGACATAATACGACGATAATGTGTCTTATTTTCGGGCTCATTTTCTGTCTTCTTTTTGGTTGAAGCAACATCTTGTCATTTCGTGTCGTAAATGAACTCCATTAATGCAGCTCGATAAGCATAGCAGATAAAAGAAAGTCCTCCAATGACACGATAGGGCATCATGACACAGACAGAAGAGACTCAGAGGAGGGGGTACGAGCATTACTCAGCAGATTGCACAGCAGTGGAAGGAAATGTTCATGGATACACACACACACAGCTTGCAAGAGTCACCCTCAGATGGAATTACCTAATCAATAGCCCTGACGTCTCATTTGCCATTTTCTTCATCACTGTGATGTACTGTGCACATGTGTGTGTAACTCTTGTGTGTGTATATTGGGAGGGAAATCAAGTATTGCCAGTTGAAGCAGCTGCTCCAGCCGGCGGCGCTAACGTGGCAAACTGCCATACTCTGGCTTGGCATAGCTGTGATAGGAAGTTGTATAGTAATGCCTGTATGTGTGTAGATGGATAAATAAAGACAGAGTGAAAGTCCACAGAGTCCTTTCACCTGCTGCACACACACACACACACACACACACACACACACACACCGTGGGGTCATCCCCACTGAAGGTCACTGCTCTGCCATTGGACACCTTTCCAAATGCCGCAGGTCACTCGTGTTTGAATGAACAACACTGATGTTAATGCTGCACTTGTTTGCGCAACAATAAAATGTGAAGGTTTAGCACTGCTGTTAAAAAAAAAACAAAAAAAGGTCTTGGGTGTGTTTTGTTTGTCGCTTAAACTAATTCATTGGACTATGCTTAGCTACGATGCTCGTGGATATATTCATTAATATATTAATGAATACCTTGTACTCTCTTGCGAATATTTATATTGACAAGTTAAATCTGCATCTCCGGTCACTTGTTCGTACTCCTACCCCCCCCCCCCCCCCTTCTTTTTTTGTCATCAATACTTTTGTGGTATTTTTCTAGATTTTCTCGTCTGCGGAGCCTCAACCTGTCCAACAACCACCTCGGTCAGTTCCCCCACGCCATCTGCGATATCCCCACGCTGACGGAGGTCAACCTCAGCTGTAATTACCTGACCTCTGTCCCGTCCTCCGTAGGAGCCATGACCAAGTGAGTAGATGTCTGTCGATGACCTCTACTGACCCTGTTTTGTATGTTTGCTTGACCTCTACCTGCTTCTTGCCTCGTGATGTTTTGACTCTTTAACTTATTGCACCACATTGTAACTGTTAATTTGAGGCCCCTGTTTGCTTACACCGATGTCACCTCCGGCCTGGGAAACCGCTCAACCTTTTCACAAGGCGACCACATTTATGCTGGTTTGAGTGTCAAAAGTTTGCGTCGTCAGAGTGGGAGTCGCCTAGCAACGAAGGCATGATATGAACAATCAACACCATGACCTTTGCTATAGTTTCAGCCTGGGCTCAAACAACAACACGTAGTATGTCGATTGTTGTCTGTACTTATATGTGCAAACAGGTTCACTCCGGTCTATTCTTATTATTCTGCTGTTTGAAACATGAACTTGTATCCTCAGTTTGTATTTAAAAAGTTGTTCTGGATGTTATTGAGTCAATCCTCCGTGGAGAATCGAGTTTTGTCCCACACTGAGCGTCATCATGGGTTTTAGGACTCTATTGCCAGTACTACCATTGAATTACCTTACTAAAGTAAATTATTTGACATGCTTACTTACCCTCATGGATTTTTCATTTCTGAGCCAACAATTTCAACAAGGGTCGACAAATTTGACTGTTCTTTAGAAGTTGTGGCCGAGCTGTAACGCCGGGAGCCGCTCCTTAAAGAAGAGTTGGCGAAATATAGAAATGAGGAGCTTAATAATAAATGCTTTATTCTATCTCTGTACATTCACAAAGTGTACCTTGTTTGCTGCTTCTGCCATCTACTGGACATAAAATCCGCTGTTAATGCTACGTACTGCATTTTGCTGCTAATAAAGAGTCCGATGACGAGTTCCATCCTCTCATGCCGTGCTCTTCTCTCAGTTTGCAGACATTCCTGTTGGATGGTAACAGTCTAGATGAGCTTCCCAGTGATCTGGGTTCCCTCCAAAGGCTGAGTTACGTAGGCCTTTCCTTCAACCAGTTCAAGCATGTCCCGCAGGTGCTGGAGCAGCTGGCCTCTATGGAGAAGCTGTGCATGGCCGGGAACAGCCTAGAAACACTCGAGCTGCAGAATTTCAGACTGCTACGTGTCAAACACATCGATCTGAGGTATCACGATGAGTGCATATTATTCTAGATGCCCTTTAGAAATCTGGGTTTTCTGTCTAATTCTTTATCAAATAGAAATAGCGCTGCATCTCTCCGATAATTCTCTATCCTCAGCCATGCCTGTCCAAAGAAATAAGTGATGCCTGTCAAATCACAGTAATGCTGGAAACAAAAATAAAAGAGGAAGCCTAAATGTAAGCAGACAGCACGGAATCAGCAAATAATTTGCCTGTCGTGGCTCCGTCAGGTGTCCTCGTTTGTTAAGTGATTGGCGTGACTTGCACTGTTCTAGTTAATGTTTCACCCTGACGGCCAGGACATAAAATACATATTCCGGCATTCTCGTGTGGTTTGTACAAATTCACTCGATATATATGAAGCATTGCATTTTTTATTTCTTTTGTCAGTGCTGCTGTTTTCGTTGATTTGTATCCAACAAATATGTTCAGTCAAATGCTTCAAAGTTTAGTTTAGTTTCAATAAGTTTGTATATAAGCAGAAAATGTTCATGTTTGTGTTGTCAAAGCAGAACTTACTTAAAATGAGTGATGGATTGTCAAAGGTGTTGCTGATTTTATTTTTTGTCCAACATTAATTTATTAACAAACTTTAAATACAAGATGATTTGATGGACAGGAAATGAATTAACATCAAGCGGAAGTCTATTGAATTGATTGCGATAAGCGATTTGATTTGATGTCATCTTCGCTTTAGTTAGAATTGGAAGTGAACCATTAAAAGGTTAATTGATGATATTCAGGATGAATTAATTAAATATTAAATCAGTTACCGGTAATCAGTAGTTGTCACCCATGTTTGGGTCAACAGGCAATTTAAGGTTTCATACAGAATAGGAAAAACAGACGCCAGAGACGTTAAGGAAATGTAGAATCCAATTATAAAACTCAATATGTAACCGCTAAAATCTAAATTATTTTTCTTCCCAGTATCTCAGGAATATTAAAAGATCTCAAAGGTGACGGACAGAATGACAATTCTCAAATTGAGTGCTCACTTTTTAATTCCAAACTTGTCAATGCTGAGAGCTCCCGGTTCACTTATACATCACCTGCGGCATGGTCGCTGCCTTTCTTTCAGGAAAAAGGCCACTGCTTGTGTAGTTCCACCCGATCCAGTCAGAGCTTAACCTTTGCCCCCCCCCCCCCCCCCCTTTTCTCCCCCTGTCAGGCTAAATAAAATCTCCAGCATGGTGCCAGATGAGCCTGACCTGCTGAGGCACGTGACCCAGCTGGACGTGAGGGATAACCGGCTGACGGAACTGGACGCCTCTGTCTTCCCCAGGCTGGAGGTGCTTCACTGCGAGAGAAACTGCATCACCAGCCTCAAGGCCAAGGGATGCCTGCTCAAAGGCATCCACGCCTCCAACAACGGTGGGTTTTGTCAAATGGGCCTACATGCCATTTGTGAGGGTAACCATGTGTGACCGGAAACGACAGATCACCAGCTCACTGGTTCCTAAACGGGGACTCATTGATGGTTTGAATACTCTGAGTCTGTCACACACACACGCACACATATGTACAGGATATATAAACTTTACAGATTTTTTTCTCTCTCTACTGTCACTATAACACTAACCCCTCCAAACACTGCCCTCCGTCTCTCATCCACCTGCTCTCGTGTCAGACCGTGCATGTCCTTGGTGTCGGGTAATGTATTGGGGTTTCTCTCTGCAGTGTTACGACAGCTGGACGTCAGCCCCATACCCTCCAATCTCGCTTACATGGACATCTCGAGGTGAGGAAGATCCACATTGCACATACACACGAAAGCACGTTTGACTTTAAAGATCACGGTGCAACCACAATCCTTGTGTACTGGTGTTTAAAAGTATGGGTACGGGAAAACGTACTTTTAATTTTAAGTGTGCTCATTTCTGCCGCCAATAGCTCGTGCGTGTAATGTGATTACTTACGGTTGTTTGTTTATCAACGAGGCCTCTGGAATAGTTGTCAAGCATTGTAATCTGAGGATCTTTACCCGCGGAAGAATTGGTTGCATTTTTAATTCTGACTGCGGATGTGGACTCTCTTCAACTTTTTCATTTCTTAAGCAATTCTTCAGCCTTTTAAAACATTTTGCCAACGCATGAGGGCTAGAAAGATTATACTACCACCAATATGTAACTTCAATTCAAAGTCATTGAAATTGATTTGATTAAGATGGTGTAATTGAAAACTATTTTTTTGCGGCCTTCAATTTTTTCGAGCAGGGCAGGGATTCTTGAAAGTCTCGTTTCGTGTTGATCAAGCTTTACAAATTGAATGTCATTGATTATCATCACCCCCCCCCCCCCCCCCTTTCTGCAGGAACCATATGGAGTCCTTGCCAGACTGGCTATGTGAAGCTAAGAAACTGGAAGTTCTGGATGTGAGCCACAACCTAATCCCTGAACTCCCAGCACGGTGAGTCTGTCCATCTCAGCGAATGTTTCTGAAAGCCTACAGAGCGGTGCTGCGTTATCCTCCTGGGCCTTTTCCTGGGCAGTCATCGATCCCCCGTACAGCTTCATAAATCACTCAGATAGCCTGTAACCTCCTCAGCCTTGTCCGTTCTCCTCCCCTTTATGCAGTCTTTTAGAAGGTCAGCTCAGAGACCCCTCTGTTCCTCCTCTCCTCTCTGTCTCTCTCTCTCTCTCTATCTCTCTCTGTCAACCATCCTTGCTTTCCATTTCTCTACCTCTCTTTTTTATTTATTTTTTACGCAGAAAGTGTCAGGATGATGAATTCCATCTGCAGGCTTCACTGGAGGTGCTGCTATTTTCTCATCCTCACCCTCATCCTCCTAATGTCCCAGGCTGTTAAGCATACCACAGTCAAGCCTGTTGTATCTGTCACCTGCTCTCTATGTACTCATTTCTTTGTTGGCATATTTGCACACTGCTGTAGTGAGGAGTCTGTGTGATCCTTAATGTCCCAGCACTGACCGGGCCTTCTGTATGGTCCTTGTCCTGCAGGTTGTTCTGCAGCACCAGTCTAAGAAAGCTGGGTGCAGGACATAACCAGCTGCAAAAACTGCCTGAAAGAGTGGAGCGCCCTCTACTGGAGGTTTTGGATGTACAGCACAATCAACTGGTGGAGCTGCCCTGCAACCTGTTCCTGAAATCTGTCAGGTAGCTTTCTTCACCGGCTGGAGGCGATTTGTTTTAGATAACGCGTCTGACATCATGGACCAGATGGGAAAAATTTACATATGGAAATGAAGCGCAGAAATGAATATGATTCAAACTGAGAACAAGATGTCCAAGGGCAAGGATGACAGGCAATAAAAAAGCGAGCAACCTGCAAAAGGATTCGCTCAGGAGAGGTTTTTAATCGTGACTGTTTTTCATGTCACTGCATGAGGGAGAACAGTAATGCATCTGTAATTTTGTTTTCACTTTCAGCTTGCGGTGCGTAAATGCATCAGCCAATAAACTGGAGCACCTGCCGCCATCCAGCCTATCGGAGGATAGCCACAGCATCCTGCAGGAACTCTACTTAACCAATAACCGGCTGACCGATAAATGCGTCCCCATGCTAACTGGCCATACGCACCTTCGTGTTCTGCACATGGCCTACAACCATCTGCAGACGTTTCCTGCCAGGTAAAGGCCTTGCATGTTGTTCTCTCAACCCTCTAACCTGAGGTTTACAGTCAGCCAGCCAGCAAGCTCCTTTGTGTCTGCGGCTTCATTCATTCGGTCACTACCCAGAGCTCACACCCATTCGGTGAAAGCTTGGGGGAAGATGGGCTGTTTCAGCCCAGCTTCTTCCTCAGCTCTGTAGTCTGATACAGCGTCTGCATTACATTTTTTATTTTACATATGAAATGCAAAGGTGCGGTTTGAAAGGCCTCACTGGCGTAAGTGATGCCATGTAAGTGATATATTGCCCATAATTTCTGTTATGAAATGTCAAAATAGGACAGTTAGCTAAGTCATTAGATTTCATGTTTGTTTTTTTAACATTCGGGTTATAAGAATATTAAAACCAGTAATATTTTATGTTCTGGAGCCTTCAGATGTGGCTGATTTTCTTTGATTAGTGAATAACCTTTTGTTGATTTATTACTAACGATTTTACACGTTTACCTCATCAAACCTTCCTCCTCACTCTTTAGTAAAATGGCCAAATTGGAGGAATTGGAGGAGGTGGACCTCAGTGGAAACATGCTGAAGACTGTGCCCACCACTATCATGAATTGCCGGCGAATGCACACCCTCATCGCCCACTCCAATTCCATCGAAGTCTTCCCTGAGGTCATGCAGCTGATGGAGATGAAAGTGAGACAGTAGCAACTGCATCTTTGCATGCAATATTAGGCATGAGCTCCAAAGTTGAGGTGGATGTTTGTGTGTATTCTCATCTTTGCTTCTGTTGGCAGAGCGTAGATCTGAGCTGTAACGAGCTGAGTGAGATCACTCTGCCAGAAAATCTTCCCCCCAAGCTTCAGGAGCTGGACCTCACTGGAAACCCTCGTCTCACTCTGGACCACAAGACCCTTGAGCAGCTCAAGTATGTCTGACGACGTGACTATGACTAATGATAGAAACCACCCTCTCGTATAGCTGTGCCCCCCCGCCCCCCCCCCCCCCCACCTGGTATTGTGAATTTCATCTGATTGTGTTTTGCTGTTTTTCAGTAATATTCGCTGCTTCCGTATTGATCCGCCTCCAACCTTTACATCAAATGAGACATCTGGTGGGCCTGCTGTGTGGAGCCATGGTTACACAGAGGCCTCGGGCGTCAAAAACAAGTGAGCTGAAATCAGTCAACGACAAAAAAGCAGCCTGCATCAAGCCCCACTAATCCAAACCTCCTGAGAATGTTTTTAAACTTTATGACTCAAATGAAGGAACTATTGGAGCAGTACTTATTGCAAACATAAATCATGTACAGTCACACATCAATGATCTATTAATGAGCCAATTTTCCATTTCTGCACTTTAAAATGGCAGTTGAAGGAGATACTAAGTAGTTCGACACCTTCTTTGCACATTTCCCAACACATTATTGGTGCTAAGCCAATTACAAGAGGCATTGTTTATTACCTCCGCCAAGGAGGTTCTGTTTTTGCCGGAAGTTTATCTGTCTGTTAGCAACATAACATGGGCAACCAGATTTATTGTATCTTCAAAAGCTATGGATCTAGATCCAGAAGAAACCGCCATTACTGAAAGTGATGATTTTCGTAAATACCTTTACACGTATCAATGTGAGTCCAATTGATTGAGTTAATGTATCTAAACATTTTAGACATTTCTAGTTAATGTATGCAGCAGTTAGCAGGAGAGGCGATGGAACCCTCATTGTTTCCTCGCTGAGCTCATTCACATGTTTTCTTTTCAGACTGTGCGTCGCGGCTCTGTCTGTAAACAGTTTCTGCGGGGGGCGTGAGGCTCTGTACGGTGTGTTTGACGGCGACAGGAATGTGGAAGTGCCCTACCTTCTGCAGTGCACGATGAACGACGTGCTCGCCGAAGAACTACACAAGACCAAGAGCGAAGAGGACTACATGACCAACACCTTCCTCGTTATGCAAAGGCACGAGGCGGACGCTTTGGTCTCTGCTTCTTCTTTTGCTGCGTCATCCTTACGGTTGGTTAATTCTCCATCTTTTACAGGAAACTGGGAACTGCTGGGCAGAAGCTCGGCGGCTCGGCAGCTCTGTGTCACATTCGTCATGACCCCACTGACCCCGGCGGTTGCTTCACGCTCACGGCTGCTAACGTGGGCAAGTGCCAGGCCATCCTATGCCGTGATGGAAAGCCGCTGTCACTATCGCTGCTGAATAACGTTGGACTTGAGGAGGAATACCTCCGGATCAGGCAGCACAGGGCTATCGTCACTGAGGTACAGATCAAAGGGAAATGGATTGATGTAAATGTAATTTTACACCGACGTTAATGTTTGTAATTTTCCTCAGGACAACAAGGTGAATGGCGTGACTGATTCCACGCGGATTATGGGCTACTCCTTCCTTTACCCGTCCGTCATTCCCTGCCCTTACGTGCAGACAGTCACTCTTACGGCCCAGGATGAGTTCTTTATTGTGGGCAGCCGGGGCCTTTGGGATGCCGTGTCCCCCACTGAGGCCGTGGAGGCTGTTCGAAACGTCCCCGATGGCCTGGCTGCTGCTAAGAAGCTGTGCACGCTGGCCCAGGGCTACGGCTGCACGGACAGCCTCAGCGCTGTTGTGGTCCAGCTCAGTGTGAGCGAAGACTGCTGCTCCTGCTGCTGCTCTGAGCCCCCACAGCCGCCTCCGAGCCCTGGCCTGGTCTCCTACCACCACCCATCATCCTCTGCCATTAAGGAGCGGCCCTCAGACGGCTCCCTCCCCGTGGTGCCGTCCTCCTGCAGTGAAATCAGCAGCGAGATCAGCACCAGTGAGATGAGCAGCGAGGTGGGCTCGACGGCGTCCTCCGATGAGCCGCCACAGAGCTCCCTGCTGCTGCTGCATGAGCAGCCCCACCACCCTCATCTCCACCTGCACCACCAGGCCCACTTGCTCTCGCTACAGCATCAGCAGGCCCACGCAGCCGCCCAGCCCTGCCAGTACTTGTTCCCAGGTTCGGAGCTGCCTTCTGCCCGCAGCTGCTGTGCTCTCCACCCGGCCTGTTTGGCCAGCTCCTTCCAGAGGCAGCTTTCCAGCGCCACCTTTTCCAGCGCCCTGTCTGACAACGGGCTGGACAGCGAGGACGAAGAGCCCATCGCTGGTGTTTTCTCCAACGGGAGCCGTGTAGAAGTAGAAGCAGACGTCCACTGCCTCAAAGCGGAGTCGCCGTCCTCCTCGTCACCCTCAACGTCGTTACAGTCGTCCTCCAGCCAGGACCGCACACTGCTGACGCTCCCCCCACCTCCTCCACCGCCGTGCACCCCAGAGCCCCCGGAGGAAGCGGTCGACGTGAACCTCACTGAGGCCGAGAACGTGCTGGAAAAAGACGAGCAGTGGCAGGGATACGGAGCCGGATGTTGGGATGGAGGAAAGTCGGCAGGCAAGAGGAGGGTTAACGGGTCGGTGGCACGCCAGGAAAAAAGTCACAACCTCATTGAGGTGGCGGCCGACGCGCCTTCTAAGAAGTCCGGGGGTTACTTTACGGCTCCGGCCCAGCCCGACCCGGACGACCAGTTCATAATCCCACCCGAGTTGGAGGAGGAGGTGAAGGAAATCATGAAGCAGCATCAGCAGAGACAGCAGAAGTCTCCTGGAGGCGACCAGCCCACGGACTACTACGACACCCCCCTCTGAGCGGCACCCCCCCCCCCCCCCCTACTAACCACAGACTCACAACTGCAGCCTGCACCAGAAGCCTGCCATTTATCTTTTCCCATGTATGGACACAAACAAATGAGTTTCCACAAGAGGCTGGACACCTGCACTGACCTGCTCCACCCGTGTTCACCCAAACAAAAACGAGCAAACGAGCCCTTTAATGACACTCAACCCTCTTGGAGCTGTGGACGACGCTCCCGGTGTCCACGGCTGTGTTCTTCCCACACACCGTGGAGCATTGTTTTTTTTTTTTTTTTTTTTACATTAGACAACCGAGTATGTAACCGACACTAGTCTCTTTGCAATAGCATTAGTTTGCCACAGCACTCATCAGTGTGGCTAACCGTTCAATGGGTTGTTTTTTGTAAAATCTTACCATATCTTTTCATGATGAAGCCGCGAAGTTGAAAGAACTTAAAAAAAACAAAACAGAGACACATTATCTTTTTATTATCAGTGAACTATTTCAAATGGTACACCAATAACACCACACTTAACTGTTGTAGATAGGGCACTTCAAATGTTATATTTCTTCAGTAAATCGTGGCTCTCGGCCTGTAAAATGGCATAGAATCGTTTTGTAGAGTTTTTTAATACTAACTCCTAGGAGTTGCATACTCTTTATGGTGACTCAGTCACTTTTACTAATCTTCTCTGAGAGAAATGGTGATTTTTTTTTTTTCTCCCCCAATTATTGTAAATAAGAGAAATGTTTACTGAAGCTTTTTAAAGGAACTGCATGTCGGTGAGGGTTTTTAATCTGTGGGGAGGATGATTGGTTCACCAAGGGTTTACTGTAACGGAGGTGTCACCCCCACCCCTTTTTACCTTCCAACATAGACCTTCAAATACACACATTCAAAAGTATATTTTCATTTACAGGTCAGAAAACCTGATATTCTGTGTACTATATCTACACAGAGTTGCTATGGTTTGCTCCACTTTGTTTGATTGTGATGTCCTGTAGTCATCACTGTATCTAATGAACACTAATAGACAGATCTCTGCATGCACAAACAGACACACACATGCACACACAATTAGTCCCACCTCCTTCCTACAGTAACTGTTATCACCGGCATGACTGTGTCAAGTTCAGTAATACAGTTATTCAGTATATCCACACGGAAAAGAGACGACACAAATGTGATGTTCCTGTCTTTGGTATAATAAATTTTAAATTTGTGAATATAAGTAATGTTGTCTGAGATCATTACTAATTAATTTACATTTTGCACGGTGGTGTACTGGTTAGTGCTGTCACCTCACAGCAAGAAGGTACCGGGATCGAGTCCTATCTCTGTGGATATTGTATGTTCTCCCCGTGTCTGCGTGGGTTCTCTCCAGGTTCTCCGGTTTTACTCCCACCTCCAAAAGCATGCAAATTAGCTGAATTGATTACTCCGCTGGTGACACGTCCGAGGTGTACCTCGCCTCTCGCCCATAGCAAGCTGGAATAGGCTCCAGCAAAGCGGAAAAGTGACTTTAGACGAGATGATCGTCTCAGCTACAAGAGAATGGATGGATGGATTGAAAATGCTTGAGTCGGGTAATTCATTTATAATAATGCTACTGTATTTACATTAAATGGCCAGAAGGGGGCAGCTTTTTTGGTTTACCCCTACAGGATTTTCTTATGAAATAAATTATTTCAAAGGCTACTCCAAAAATAATAATGATAATATTTTTAAAAAAAAACAATCAACTGAGATAATTATTTTTCGTCGTCTGTTTATTTCTCGCTGTGATTGGACAGTGTAGACTTCCCCACTACGGATTCTAAGCAGCACCCACGTTGGCCATAACAACACTGTTGTCGTATTTGCTTTTCTTGTACTTCTTCTTGATGCAGATGACGCTGACTATTGTGATCACCAGCATTACTCCCAGCACAGACAGTGAAGTGGCGAGTGCCAGGTTGGTTTTGTCCTTGATGGAGCCCTTATACTGACAGCTGTTGCCATAGTACCACCAGTCATTACCCACCAAGCACCTGGAGAGCAAAGACGGAAAGAAGATTGGAGGAGGAAAATCATATAACATGAGGACAGAGTGATGCAGTTTAAACAGCTGAGTTTAAGACCTTTGGACAGAGTCATGCTGGCTGTTTCCACCCTTCATGCTGAACTAGCACTTTAAACCCCTATCATTCATCATATAAATTATGAGCTGTGATTGATCGTATAATAAATGAAAGAAAGGTTCATATTGCATAACATTTGCATGCTGAATTACACACGATAGATAGGTAGATAGATTAATTATTGTCTTATTGCTGTTCACGATGCAAAGCAAGTGAACAGCACACACCTGCACGCGGCCTTCCCTTCATCCTCTACGCAGACTCCGTCATTCTGGCATTGCACATTCAGGCAGACATCGGGGGCAGTGGTTGTCGGGGGAATCGATGGCGTTGGGGAAGGCAGAGGCTGAGATGTCGTCAAATGAGACACATCTGGCGTGGGACAGCAAATGAGAAGAGTGCTCATTTAGATCCTCTTGGAGTGCTCGGCTTGACTGGGTATTTAGTGTACATGATTCATATGCTTTTTGCATGGGAGAGAGATGAGCATGTAGGATGCCGATGTAATTATTGGATCTGGCTTGAGCCAAACATGCTGGTCACATACATTAGCTTTTTGGGCAGTACATATTTTTAGTATTCTTAAATGCGCAGTGTTTATTTTTTCCATTGTGTTGTTTTTACCCTCCATTGTGAGGAGAAAGATCGCATCACCGCCCTTTATAAAATCCCTGCTCCTTGCTCTGAGGTGGGTGAGGTACACTGCAGTGCCGGCGCCGGGCCCTCGAAAATACTTGGACCCGTCCGTATCCGTCACCTCAGAGCCAATCTTGCGAGGGTCATCCCATAAAAAAATCTCGGAGCCTGTTTGAAAGGAATGTTGTATGGGAGTATTAATAAAAACAAATGTTTTAAGTATCTTTGTGATTTGTTTTGACATAAGAGCAAGACGTGGGAATCTTTTTGTGAGCAGCTGCACCTGTTGCCTTTATATTGGGGTCAGTGGTGACACTGCGCTGGTTGGACATGCGGTTCTGGATATGTGCATGCTGATCCATCAGCATCATGGTCATCTGTTTCCAGGGGCATGGCCATATTTGTCCTGTGTCCCCTTCACGGGCCACCAGGTGAGCGAAGGCTGACAACTGGCCAGAGTAGTCGTCCTTACCGCTGGGGTACAGCTGCATTTGGAAGGTGTATCCTTCCTTGGAGGTGAATGGGGGGCTGAAGATCGATGTGTTTCTTGTGGTGTTTTCCATAACGTGACTGAAGTTTTTTACCCGCCATATAAACTCGGGGCAAGTGGTCTCAGAAAGGTTGATATCATCCAGAGACAGCCCCCCCGCCGGGGGTCCAGAACTAACCTTGGTTCCTTGAAAGACGACCCGGAATTTTGTTTTCGCGTCTAAACTCACATGGTGGATTTGCCAAAGCTCCTGAGGGGGTCCTGCGACAGAGGATGAAGCAAAAACTCACACATCAATGTGACCAGATTCGACAGGCATCACACTTAGCAGTAACAGGATGTAGCAACAGTCACCGTCGATGGTCTTCACAAAGCGCAGCGTTCCGCCGGGGTTGGCTTTGCTATATTCTCGGACGTAGATGTTCAGCGTGTCGCTGGCGCCGGCGCTGTTGTAGAAGAAGAACTGCAGACACTGGAATCCTCTCTTGGGGTATAAAAGCCTGCTCTCCAGCTGAGCTGTGGCCCCGAAGGGCGCCGTACCGGTACTGAAGTGCATGAAATGCCCCGAACCTAAATTTGATCAAGATAAATTACGATTCCGGTCTGATTTTACACACATCGCTCATATGCAGATTTGCACACTGAATTTGCTTCACAAAAAGGTTTGAACAAACATGGAGCCTCTTCCACGTGTCCTGTATATTCCTTTCCTCACTCTCACCAGTGCATTTGCCCATGTTGGAGTAGTCTGTGTCGGGGCCCCCAGCAGCCTTGGAAACCTGCGACCATTCGGCTGTACGCTCTCGTCCCTGAATCATGCCACAGATGTTTTCACGTTCAAAGTCACACGAGTCCAGGAATGTGGAGCCTTGAGCTGGAAGACAGTTCAGACACACACACACAGGTAGGACTTCGAACTGCTATAAATGAATAATAAAATAATGGCAACGTGCATCAAGATCACCAATGAACATGGAGGTTGATGTGAGCCGACGTCACTTCGTGGAGCTCGTAAAACGCAAACACGTGCTGGTCGTTGACTCTTACTGCAGTTATAGAGCCGGTGCAGCTTGAGCAGGTCGCTGTCGCTGAACTCCATTCGCTGACCGATGACCTCGCTGAAGGCGGGGATCTTGGTGACGATGGTAGCCTCAGTGCCGTTACGGAAGGCGGTTTTGCTGTAGTGCATCATGGAACCGTAGTCGTAAGGGACACCTAGAGAACTGGAAGTGGTGTCATTGTAGGTGTTGAAGTTGTGCTCCTTCCCTGCAGATCAGACACATAGAGCTGTTTAAGGCTGAAGGAATATGTTTATTCCCTTCCTCTCAACCCCCCCCCCCCCCCCCCGGGTTGTTCTCAGAGACGTTTGCGAGTGTCACTTGTAAAAGATTAGTTTATCTTGCAGTATATACCTTGTGAAAAGATTGCATGCAGATCAACGCACCCGTTAATCAGTCTTGATCTAGATTTCACCTATTAAAGTGCAAAGTCTGATATGCCTTTCTGTGCTTTTGTTGATAAGACAACACACAAAAAAGGCATTAATAGTACCAACAATAAATCCGCTCCTGCGTGGCACCGCCGTCCTTCAAGTATTAATGCACAAACTTCTGGCATTTAAATGCATAGAAGTTACGGGGTAATGAATCTGCCTTTCATCGTGCAAACAGAAGACGTGGAAGCAAACGAGCTCAGAGTTCATATTCACTCTGAATTCACGTGGTAAGAAGTTTTAAGAGGCTGAGCACCCTCAGAGATCTGGTCCCACATTATTCTGACGTAATCATCTCGGTCCGCCCTGGACTGCTCGTGCCAGAAGCCCAGAGCATGGAGGAACTCGTGTTCGATGGTGGCGATCCGGTCACAGTTTCTGCCTATAGACAGCCGCTGCTTGCCTACATGCCGGTTTCCCACAGATGAGAAGCAGCTTTTTAGGGGGAAAAAAATCAAAAATAAAATTGATCAAATCCGGTGTTTGTTTCTAAACACACAGCGAAAGTAAAAAAAAGTTCCTTCAGCCTCACCCGCTCCCTTTGAAGATGGAAATGTAGTTTGCCTCTCCGCTCCATGGTTTGAAGTCGATGCAGCTCTTGAGCCTGTACTGCTCAAAGGCCTTCAGGATGACACCTTTAGCATTGATCTCTGCAGTGAAGGCGATAAATCAAACTTGTTTTTCAAATTCCTTTTTTCGAGACTGATCAAAAAAAGGTACTCTAAGGTTCAAGATTACTTTGATAAGCTTTGTCTCAATCGATGCTTCGACTCTAAATGGCTGAACATCAAATATGTATCCCAGAACGTGAATTTAAGATTCATTTTTTTAATACAGTACCCCCATCCCATTAATTGCCACAATCTGAACTTGTATATTTCATGAAAGTGGAGGAAAAAAAGATTATTAAATCAAATGTACCTAACATGTTGTACATGGCAAGGCTGCACATTACACAGATGACCCGACATTGTGTTGTCTTTAAATAAAAATCATGTTTACAAGTTAAAAGTAGGTCGGGACACAAAGTATCGGCGGGAATTCAAGGGTTATTGGGGACCTGGGGTCTCAAGCAGCTCAAATAGATCAGCGAGTGAACTCAACTATTTGTTCTACAATAAATAAATAAAAGGGGGTTTTTTGCTGGTGAAAATTACTGTTTGTTCACAAAATTGCACGACAGCATGTAGTTATGTCGTTTTTCAGAATATATAAATAATATTATACAGAATTACCCCTATCACTGTCTATTATTATTATTCTCATTATTAATGGTGACGTCCTTTATTATTACAGTTCGTCCGGTTAAGTTTCATAGTTTTTAAACAAGTCAGGTATATTAAGTAATTAGAACATTAACACTACTAGAAGTACCTCAAAAACAGAGAGACAGGTACTGTATGTGGAAGGTGCTCTTACCTAAACTATCTTCCATGTAGTACGGGATCGTCTTAGGCCACCTGTACTTATCTCCAATTATGGAATTTCGGGTTTCCCTCTGAGGCAATGAAGAAAAAGAGAAAGACAGAAAGATAGAAACGACACAAGTCAAGAATGAAATTCCACAAAACTTGTGTTTGCCAGAGAAATGAAAAGCAGTTTACAAACCTCATCAAGCACAATGTCTCCCTCTAAAAGATTCAACCCCGCTTCTGTAGCAGCCCCAGAAAACAAGGAACATTTGAAAATGAGTGCTTGAATAAGGATCTGGAAAGGTTTTGATCCATCTTTTTTTGTATACCTTCATTGATGTCAAAAATGTCAAGGTCCTGCCCACCATCCACATCATAGTCTGTATTTGGAATACAACGTGCATAGTGAAAAAAGAATGACGATGTAGCATATATCAATGAATAAGAAAAAAAACACTTACCTAATATTTTTGCTGCAGGCTGAAAATACAACATAAATCAGATTTATTGTTACTCGCAATATTCTAATACATGTTTTATTGACAACACACGTTTCTCACCGAGCATACCGTAGTAACACAACAGAGGCACACGAAATGAAGAACAAGTACACCTGCAAGTTTCCCTTCTGCCATGACCTAAATGATCCCTGTACAGGTGAGACACTGAGCACAAACAGACACTCAGTAGAGCGTATGGAGGATAAAGGTAATTACTAGTTGCTAATTGACAGAGTTAAACAGCAACTTCAGTCTACCTGCCCTTACCTGCAAAGGCATTTTTTTACACATTTGGAGATTGGTTGAAACTCAGCTGGGGGGTGCAGACATGTAGTTTATGTATCTTAACACTCGGTCAACCAGAATTCTGCAACTACTAGAATGACAATAGCGGCCATTTTGACTGCGCAGACATTATTTGTATATAATTTGGATTATTGTTATCACGATCTAAGAAAAAATAGGTTGTGTAAAAATAGGTAATGTAAAATGCGAGAGATGTGCGCCATTCTACGCTGATCCGTCACTCCCCTCAGCAGCCAATGGTCGTCTGATCCGTCAGTGACGTCAGTGACGGATCAGACGACCATTGGCTGCTGAGCTGCTGATGGAAAACTCATGGAAATACTGTCAAGAAACCCAAAAGCCTGTCTGTACTGTAACCCAGGACCTGATCAGTTATCAATGTGCACGGAGGGACTTGTTTTACCGTGTTTAGTGAACAGATGATAAAACACGCAAGGCAGAGTGAACACAAGAAACAGCAGTGGCAGTTACGATCAGGTTTAATTCATCAAAATGTGATTTCAAACAGACTTTTCAAAGAAAACAGTACAGAGCAATATTTACCTTCCTGTTACTTGCACAGAGTTCATGCACATCCAGAAAAACAAACCATTACTAATACTCTTGTGTAAAAGAAAAAAAGAAATTCCCCACAAATTACTTTCATAAAAAAATGATGAGAGGAACCTGAAACCTGCTTATGGAGATCAGATGGATTATTTCAAATTGCCCAGACCTGCCAACCTTGAACAAACATTTGGACAAATAACATGACAAAACACTGAGTTCGGGTTTCTAAAATCTGTCCTACCATTATCAATACTTTTAAACGATATACTTTCCTTTTTGATCAATATTCAATATTCAATAATATCTGTATGTGTGTGAAGATTCAACATGACACACATTAGATTCTTTAGCAAAATGAAATAATTGATTTCATAGATTGTAACCTTTATTCATGAGTCTATGAATAAAACGAAATGTAATGACCGGAATTTCCAGATTATTTAACCCTTTGAAGCCGGGAGTATCATATTTGATACACTTGGCCTTCCAGGAGTTTGACACTTCTACATCAAAAAGCATGATATACAATCAAACACATGCATCTGCATTTTCCATGTGGCAATTTGTTTTTACAATTAATTATGGATTTAGCAAAAATTATACAAATTAAAGCACATATGTACAAATTTATGTTATTTATGTTTTTTTTAACACATTAATAAGGAGTTTCTTTTTCTGCCAATTATGTCATGGTTCAGGATTTAGAGACCTAAAAATGTAATAATTTGATCATTTTATAGAGGTTGTTTATAAATAATCTGTAAGAAATGCCTGATTTGGCACATGCACACCCACACACACGCACACACACACCTACACACACCTTAAAATTATTAATCCACTGCTTTGAAAAGTCCCGTTAAACCAGTACGACCCACCAAATATATAAATTGCCAACTCAAATGCACGGTGAACAAGTTGGATAACAAAACCTCAAATCAAAGACACAAAAAGACATGGAGAACCTTTACATTTTACAAACAGGAAGCAACCATGGTCATCGTAGGCATGAAGCCATTCAGAGGAAACTGATCTAAAAGGAGGAGCCACATGTGTCTAATATTTTCTGGATGACGTCTACCTTTATGTGGCCTTCCAGAGCTCGACACAGCTTCCCGATTGTACAACCGACGCTTCCCTCCGTCATTTTCCAACGTTCCACCATCTGGTGCACCATCTCCGGCAGACCGTCGCGGTGACAGTCGTGCTCAATGGTCTCTATTTCCACATTGGTCAGGCCCAGTTTCCGGGCGCAACGCTTCCAGTTAGCCCCGATGTTTTCCCTCAGCAGGTCCAAGTGCTCCTCCGTCACAGGATGGTGCTCTAAGTCACAAAAGAAGACAAACCAATGAGGAGGGAGCGATCGGGTATAGATTCAAACTTCACTCTGGTAAATATCTCCTGCACCTCTCAATGTGTCACTGCTTACTGTGCTGAGGTAAAGAGAGGATTAATTGATTAGTTGACCAACAGAATATATCCTGCAACTACATGAAAATTAAACCATGTCTCTGTTATGTTTCTATTAGAGCTCAGCTTCAGCAGACTGGACTCTTTTGCAATTTAAGGCGCTAGCCATACAAAAAAAAGAAGAAAAAGAATAGAATCCAGGAATTACAAATTACAAATAAGGATTTTTCTTAATTTCTGTCAATTTTGCAGCAAAAAATAATAAAAGCTTCCTTGGAGCCCCGAGAGCAACAGGACGACTAAACTGTATGGATATATTGTATATAAGACATTTTCTACATGAAAGAAACGCTGTTGTGGTTTACCATATTTCAGAATTCCTTCTTTGATGGGAGGGTTAGTTGAGACATTAGCAGGATGAGACAATAAACTATGGGATGACTCATAACCTCCGATACTCATCGTGTTGTTGCTCCCAATCTGGATCCCGCTGGCATTCTGAATGAAGAGAGATCCTGGCCAAAGCCCAAAGCAAAACACCCGTTAATGAGCACGGTGCATCCCAGTCAAAGCTGACCGCAGCAGCCGAGACATCTTAGATCTGAAATGTGTTGGAGAAATGCTTCATATATTTCTGTCTACCTGGATCTTGTAGTACCGGTATGTTGTTTTTGGAGGGGGCGAGGAGACGTCCAGAACTGACGTCGGGAGCGGATGTATCAGATACTGGGTAAATCGGCCACGCCTGCTGGCGGTCGTAGTGGGAATGTGGATGCTGCTGGTTGAACTGTGGCAGAGAGGAGGCGCTGGAAGACATTGGCAGGTGGGATGGAGTAGGTGTCGAGTCATAGACCGCAGACGAGGGGTGACACGCAGCCTCTTCTTGACTTTCGGGCTGCACCGGCTCAGCTTTTGTCCAGGACTGGACAGAGGACACGCAGGAGGCTCTGTCTGGTTCTGGCTGCCTTCCGATATGATCTGATGCGTTTGGGTTCATCAGGAAAGGACTGGAGCCATTGTGATGGAAGCCGTTGGAAGCGCCAGGTTGGCTCTCGCCGTCGTAGCTCCCGTGTTTGTGGTACTGAAGCTCTCGCTCCAGTTTGTCCTCCAGAGCTGAAGAGCCACTAGCGGCATTCGCGTCTACCTGGACAGACTCCTCGGATGGCTCAAAGCGGACGTCCCGCAGATCCTCAATGCTGGCTTCAACAGGCACAGGCACAGACACGTTCCGATCTGAACTCACCAAGGGAGCTGGGCTATCTGAAAGATGAGCAGGGGAGATGCTTAAGCAAGAACGCCACTGTTCAAGCCAGGTCCGCGTACCAGAGACGGTTATAGCTTACTATTTGGACAATGAATTGAAACTTGAGTTGAATTATGAATTTTTGCACGCTAGAAGAGGAAATTTCTGATTTGACGCATTCCCTCCCTTTTATTATTAATATTAGATAAATGGTGCACACAAAGACAAAAGGATCACTAAACGCAATGCATTTTAGCATCGCAGTAAAATAGGCACCATTGAGCGTATTGATTCAGTCTGTACTTCATGACTTATCACAACTGATAGAGAGATTTGGCAGTATGAAGTACCTTTGTGTACTTCGTACTGTAGTACAAACGAGGCACTTGAAAGTTACTAAGAGTGGTCACCTGCCGAAAAGCATTCGTGGGTCATCGACACTTTTTTCATCTTCTCAACAAGGTCGTCTGGGCCTTCATACAAATTCTGCATTAAACAACATAAAAACATCATGATTTATGTTTTACTTCAAATATGAACCCTAAGACAATATCACCGCATCCAATCCTTACGAAAATGGATTTACCCTCAGAAAAAGCAAGTCTTCTGCTACTCGTGGTTCTAGATCCTCCTCGTAGAAAGGAAGGAAGGAGTCGTAGCTCTCTGGGAAAAAGGAAAACGACGGGAAAGATGAGAGCCAGAGAATGACCTTAAACCAGCTTAAATATGCCTATTGGATATTTTAAATATGGATATTTTATTAAAGCAACAACGATGGAAGACGTTCGTGTTAAGTACCTTCGTATCTGATTCATATCTACGGATCTGCATGAGAACCTTGTCCTCTTTTAACCTCCACATGAAACCGCACCTTTAAACGCAGGCCGCTGCAGCCGATTGTGCTCCCAACACGTCTTCATCAGACGAATCATCTCTGAGGGCGTGTCGTCCGGGATGAGCTCCTCTGATGGTCGGTCGCCATTCCTGACGCATTGGCATACGTGGTCCTCACTCCTGGCGTCTGAACACACAGACGTCAGTCAACGTTGGCCCGTTCGGCTTTCTGCAGGCAGATACTGCCCATAAATCGCCACGTGGAAATGTTTCGACATCCCCGACTCACTGGCGTATGGCTCTTTCCCTGTGAGGATGACCCAAACCACAATTGCGAAACTGTAGACGTCAGACTTCTCGGTGGACGGGGTATGTATGCTATACAAGTGCTCAGGGGCCATGTAGCTCAGAGTTCCTGCTCCTCTGGCCCCAGCGGATCGCCCCTTCCGACTCTTCCGGCGAGACTCCTCCTTTGTGAGTTTGCTCCATGCTTGGCAGGTGGCCAGGCCGAGATCTGCAATCTGGGAAACACAGAAGAAGAGTGTTTAGAACACACAGCATGCACGGCTGTTTAGGATCGTAGGCGCGTAAAGCGCGGGACTCGCTTTGATGTGAAAATCCTTGTCCACTAAGATGTTTTCTGGCTTGACGTCCTTGTGTATGATGCGTCGCTCTGTGAGGTAAACCATCCCTTCCAGGATCTCCAAGATGATTCTGCCCTTGATGGATATGGGCACAGAAACCTGCAGCACAAAAAGCAGCGACACTTTAATCCCTCGGTTCATGGAAACAAAATAAACAAATTCAGTTCTGGATGGAAAAACTCGCGGATCTTTGAATTAACATACGCCGACCGTCTTAAGCATGACCAGCAGGTTGCCTCGGGGGATGAGCTCCATGACGAGCGAGCAGTGTCCGTCCTCCATGATCACACCCAGCAGCTTGACCACCCGCTCATGGTTCAGGCTTGCCATGATGCTGCCCTCCTCCTGGAGTGACCTTTTACTCTCCCTGGAAAGTATAAGAACAATAGATTTTAGAGAGCTGACATTAGTTGCACCTCCTAGAGAAAGAAAACTACAATTCGGTTTCTGACAAAAGGATGCTCGACTTGCTTCCGTATCTCAGACGACTTTATCTCAAAAAAAAATTAAAGAATGAGATCATTGCAAGCTTGTCATAGCAGGCAGATCTTAAAGAGCTTCGATCAGCTTGAGATGTCTGAAGATGGACATTTCTAATGGGACACGTGACGTCATTCCGTAGCAGGAAGAGGGGGAATGCCCGGCAGAGCCCGCAGCACAGTAACAAATAGAACTTACTCGCTGCGGAGAAGCCCCGTGTAAATAGTTTTCAACACCACCTGGCCGAGGGTTTCGTGGTAGCACAGGTAAACGTCCCCGAAGCCTCCGTAGTCCAGCGGCTCTTTTTTGATCAGATCCGTCGATCTCACGTAAAGCAGAGGCTGCGGCGCGGTGGCCATCGAAGAAGTCACGGCTATAAACAAACAAAAAAAAAGGGTCTCGAACGTGTTTCCTGTGAGACACAGCGGAATTAAAATAAAGCGAATGGATCAAATGATCATGAGATCGACTCTCGAAAGTGCTGTGGGGAAAACTTTGACTGTCGTTCCCGGAACTCCTAAAAGTTCTCTTTCAAAAGCGAAACCGGACAAGCGACGTAAAAAAAAAAAAAACTAGTCAGCCTTACAAGTCGATAACAGATCAGGCCGGTCAGCTCAGTAGTTTGGAAATTAAAATGTGTTCTATATCTGGAAAAGACAAATCATTCTAGTAATAATGTCAGCTTGTTTTCATTCTAACTGGTCATTTGAAGTGGGATTTTGTGTTTAAATGTCTTTGAAGTTCGAACAATTGTGACGTTGCGTTGTCGTCATCTACTGGTGGAATTTACTATCGCAAGATAATATCTTAAAATAATGTTGAAAGGGACTGAGATGATGTTCAATAGTCTTTCAGCTCCGGCAACAGGAAAATAATTTACTATTAAGGTTGAGAAAAGCTCAAAGCAGAGACATGTAAAATATTTTACTCAGCTTTTACCTTCTTGTTTCTATTGAGTGTTTTAAATAAGAAATAAAGGTTAATATAAAAAGTTAAGTGTTACAGATTACTTGCATTAATTTAAGCAAACAGACAAAGTGAACTTTTAGATAATAAATCAACAAACAAGTCGGTAATTCATACTTAAGATAAAAGGAATGCAAGACCGGCTATATAAAGTCTTTAAGTTTCTGCAGGATGACATGGCCTGTGAAAACCAGACATTTTATTATATTATGCCTGAGCCGAGAGAAGCATTTCCACTCATTTCAATCAAGACAAGATAATCTAAAATAACTGAGATTGGTATCAATCTCGTTTCCTTAATGTGAAAAACATAAAACCTCGACAGCTCCAAGGTAAAAGTGGAAACCAACTAAATGAAAGAATTTACCTCCAACCCTAACCTTGCTCAGTCTAATGCAACATGTGGTTCCACAACTCAAAGAACGAGACACTCACAATAATCATTACAATATTCAGGGTTAGATCAAAACCTTGATACAGAGGTAGCACGGGTAGCGTCTCCCTTGGGCCGGTCCCGAGCCCGGATAAATGCAGAGGGCTGCAGCAGGAATGGAATCCGGCGTAAAACTTTGCCAGAATTAAGCATGGAATCGACTAGAAGGTTGATTCGCTGTGGCGACGCCTGACGGGACAATCCGAAAGAGCAAGAAGAAGATAAAAAAAAAATCAAGAGAGAAAAACAAATCATTTATTTTACTTGATGCAAATGACCTCAGTTAGGAATTAAACGAAATGACGATACAATGATTATGAAAATAAAACAGGAATAATTACTATGTAATAGGGGTAATGGGAGTCGAGACACGGGGATGAAAGGAGGTTTTTCTTTTTGCTTAAAGGCCTCATGCCAGCGCAGTAGTGGTAACGACACACAACCGACAGCCTCAAACATGGATCTGCATGTACAAATGTTCCTCTACATATAAAAGTGTTTTCAGTTGTGCAGTTGTTTAATCCATCCCTTGCTTATGTGGCGGGAATCTGTGGCAGGCCAAACTCATCCACCAGAACGCCATCCTGGAAACAAAAAGACAAGAACATTTAAAAGATCGCGCGAAGAAACGCTTCCTCTACGTTGATAAGTACACGAGTTCAGACTGGTAGTACGAGAACAAATAGAACTCACTCGCTGCGAAGAGGCCCTGTGTATATAGTTTTGTGTCAGCGTGTTACCGCGTCAACAGTCACAGCTTGTTTCAATTCCGCTGCAAGAGCAGACTCGGAACACAATTATTCACAAGGTGGGTGTTGTGCAGTTGAGCTCTGGAACTTGTTTGAACACGGGACTCATTTTTGTGCCGTATATGTCCAACCAAACCGTGAAATCTATGCTTGAACAAGCAGCTGAAGTGGAACGCACGGATTTGTGGAGCAGGAGAAGCGTGTATTTAGGGCGGGCACGCGGCTTTGTTTCGATATTTGAAAAGGATGTAACTTATTAAAAAAGATAAAAGCTTGAAAATATGTTGATGATAAATAGGTTAATGAGTGATGATGATGATGATGATGATGAGGAGGAGGAGGAGTGTGCTCTGTCACCTTGTTTGTCTTGCTGTCGCTGGGCATTCCCTCAGGAATAGACGGAGCAGCCGAAGCATCGTCCAGGTAGGAGCTGTCATCGTCCAGCAGCAGCTCGTCTCCCAGAGCGTCCAGCTCTGGAAACATACACTGGAATGCTTAATTACACGTCATGCATTACGCCTGCTATTACACTAGATTAGGTAATTAAACCGTAACAAATGTTCTGTTGCTCCCTTAAAATGAGGCATAAAACACTGATGCTATACTGATTAGCACGACCCCCCCAACGTTTAACAACCATATATGTTGACTTGGATAATGTGTGTATACATTTATAGCTAAGATATTGATGGTTAAATACGTTTTTCTTCATCCTGCTCCTTTTCGATTGTAAGTACTTGATAGCGTATTTTTGTTTGTTTGTTGTTGTTTTTTCTGAATATCCTTTGTTGATAAACTTCATTCAATTCAACTTAGCTTCCCACATAGACAGGACAAATAGCTAAATAAATTGCTATTAGCTCCTTATGTCAGCATCTTTAATTCACAGGTAGGAGTTACAAGTAGTCATAAAAAAAATGGTTTTAAATACTGAGGAATGATAGTACTCAGAAAGTAAAATAAATACATCAGAGACAGTGAAGCATACCTGCTTCAAGATCGTCCTCGTCTATGTCTGGTGTGCCGTAGCTGCGGCTCAGAGCCTCCTGCACCTCATTGGCTTCCTCCATCATGTCCTCCAGCTGGTCCTGTAAATCCTGATTGATCAAATAGATGTGATCACCTTTAATGAATGACATCCAGAAATAGCCTGCTTGCAAAGGAAAAAAAACAAACATTTAATATCGAAAACTGGTGTCGCCTAAACCACAACGCAGAACTGCTGAGTAGTACTAGAGAAAGTGTAGTGGTATCAAACGTACATCAATCTGATCAAGTTTGACATCTTTGTAAGCCTTTTTCATTTCCTTTGCCCCAATTTTCATGGCGTCCACCTGGAAAAAAAGAGTAAAAAAAAAGCGAAAGGTCAATTCTGTTCATGATTAAAAAGACAACAACTCGGCCTAATATCTTTTTCGATACACATGTTGCGCACACAGGGATAAGGTGTCATTGTAAAGAGCGATGTTTACTCACTATGTACTGTTTCCTTGTTGATTAGATGATTTGCGTTGCTGAAGACAGAGCAACTCAACGCTAACTTAAAATACCCGGTGTTATTAGAACTTGTGCGTCTCTTACTGTTGTTTTGGTGTCCTTTAAAGTCTGGATTGTGTAGTTGGCTTGCTCCATATTGAAAGACTGTTGCGACAGCTGCTCTTTTTGACCCTCATACCTGCATGAAATAAAATAAGAGTTTACCTTGAAGCATCTTGGTTTTGCATATATGGTTTTTAAATCTCCACTCTCAATAGAAACCTACCAACTTATATTTATGGCGGTACAATAACTAGTATTCATTAAGCATATACTAAGGAGATGTGATCGAGACATGTAACAATAGAAAACGTGCCGTCTAATCTGCAAAACCTACATAATGTCAAAACCAGATTAAAATAATTTACACCAATAGATTAGCAGCACTCACATCCTCTTCTGCTTCAGAACTCTCAATGCTTTCTGTTTCACCATGTTCTGCATTGAACAAAACAACAACTCAGAAATGACTCAAACTGATGATGATGCATCAACAATCTTCATCGTTGCTCAGGCTGCCCTGTGTTACCTTCGAGGGCCCGTCTCTCATCTTTTTCATTTGATCCTTGTACTTCAAAAGTTCCGCATCTAGTCTGGAAACCTTCTTCTCTATGGATTCTGACCTCGCATCCACCTGAGTGAGAGACTCGTTTAGAAGTAAAATGATTTCCGGCACACAAAGAGACTAAAGGCGGACGCGAAACGCCACATATTCACGTCGTGTTCGTGGGGAAAACAGGGCGCGATAGCTCAACAGCAGTGGTTTTACTCGTTCACAGTGTCGCTGTGTTAGAAAAGAACAATTAGCTCCAGCTACATCGCTAGCTAACAAGCTTTGCCTGCTCTTTTGTGACCCTTAACGGAACCGCTATGTGGCTAACACACACACGTAAACAACAATATATCCCAGCCTGACAGGACTCACATTCCCAATGCAGTCCGACAGATCTGGAGGAGGCGCTTTCGGCTTTCCACGTCCGAATATTCGGTTCATTTTCAAAAAGTTTTATGGGCCTTTAGCTTTGTTAGAACAAGAGGGAAATGATCAAACGTAACGGTGAACTATCGTCCCGGACACCCGGAAGCAAGAGATGGGACGTAAAGGTTTTCATTGGTTGGCGGAAACATTTGTGACCAATGAGAATCTTAACTTCCGCCCCCGTGTGGTCATCAATATGATTGCAGCTTTTCCTCAAAAACCTTTTGCGTTTGTGGACTCTTTGTGGCGCCTCTTCGCTGAAGATTTGGAGACTAATAATAAAAATTAATTCACTCCGGGTACAATTTTGTAAAACCACTTCCTCAAATGGTTCCTTATACAAATCATTTTTTTGATTTACAACAGTGGAATAATTAAATAAATAACCTACAGTATGCATCTGCTTACTATCACTGCATACTTATTGAGTTGAAAATAGTTCAATAAAACACTATTATAACCGTGTAATTATACTTCGTACTTAGAAAAGTAGCTGGAGAATGTGGCTACAGATTTTTGGTGTATTGTTTTTCATTAAAAGAGCAGATCAAATGTTTCTGGACTATCGTAGTTGAGATATCAAATATACTTTTTTATAGATAATGCTCAAATAAGCGGTAAGCACCAACATCCATACCCCCAAAGGAAAAGTGTCTATTGCTGATCTTCTAGAATCTAGAACAAGAAAAGCTGAAAAAAGTCACACAGACAAAACACTTTTATTCTGTAACCATTGAATAATTTAATTACACTGTTACATATAAAGCTCTATCTTAAGAAAAAAAAATCCTCACAAGTTTGATTTTATTGATTGTGATTGAATCGGCCACTCCTGAACAGGATATAATAAGTAAATCAAGAATTTAACTTTCAGAGGGAGAACTCACATTTCAAAAGATATTGAAATGTATAGCTGTCAAGCTGAAAAAAACCCCTCAGTACACTTCACAGACCACGAAAACAAAGAGACCTGTTTTGTAAATATTGTGTCAAATATTCGTCATGGCAACACGGCTGAAAATGTTAAACGATGTGGAATGGTGTCAGATAATTATAGTTCTGACCCTAGAAATCAATTTCAGGAGAATACTGCACAGAGGATGATACCTGAGAGGTTGTCGAAATATTGTGAGTCCATCTTTTAGATGGGCTCACTGGTCAAGTGACTCTATAAAGATAGTAACAAAATAACAATACAGCAAATCACCAGTCCACAACTCACAAACACAATCTGTTAAAAACAACAGTGATGATGCAGTTTGTTCCCTCAAATGATCAGAGAATCGTATATTCATCATGTACACAATGTACCAGCCAATCATTTAATACACATGAAAACTACGTTCATAACTAGTCGACAATCAGTTAAACAGATAAGCTACAAGAGAAAATACTTTCGGCTCGTGTTTGTCATCATCTTTTACTCAAATCTCTGAAATTAAGATTGTAATTTTTAATACTTCAAACTCCACCTTTGTCAGAGAGGATCTCATTTCCTACAAAATAGTATTTTTACTCAAAACATTTTGAGTTGCCAAACAAGCAAAAGAAGATCAAAAGTATAATATTTTAACCCACGTCTCAATATTCTATGACTTCACACCAGTCAGTTCACCACAGACATAAGACTTATCCTGTACTAAGTACTTTCAATGGAAACAAGACCACAAGGGCTTTTTTGAAATGCTCCTCTTAGACAGGATGTTTGACTGTATTTGTACTGTAATACATTCTACTGTGTGACTGTACTTGTACCCTAACATTCTATCTAATAAATATATTCATCATCATCACTTTAGACTCATATGAATGTATTTGAAGTTATTTTCAAGCAGCTGTGAACTGATTTACAGTCTTACTCTAAGCAAACAAATTGGACTTTATATAAGCCATGGATTGACCAGTGGATGTGTTATTCTGGTATCACCTCACAATCAAAACCATAATGGATATGTCATCCAGCATAGCGTGACACCGATGTTTTATTAACCTTTGGACAACAATCAGGTTGAAAACCTGCTGAGTTTCATTTTGTATATTTTAGTGTCAGTTTTGGCATGTGCTGGGAATGACAAATAATGGGTGACAGAACACATTATCCTTGAAGTGGACATGAATTTTTTGGACTTTTTGTCATGCTGGATAAATAAATATCAACTCTCCTTTTACTTGATCCTGGCCCTCAGATTCAGGTGGTGATTTGAGTCAATCCCATGTCACTGGAGTCCTCCCAGCCCTGACGGCGCACAGAGGACATGTCCATTTCTAGTCATACGGGCCTGGCCTGCCTCATTTTCCCCCTGGTTTCTGTGGGACATGAATGGTCCCGCAGGGTGCTCCTCACCCGACTCACGCCTTGACACTCTCCATTCCCTCGGCTAGCAGGGCAGCAAAAATCTCTGAAGCACCTCTTGAAGTTCTCATCCAGGAAGGCATAGAGAATGGGGTTGAGACTGCTGTTGGTGTAGCCAAGGGCAACGCAGAAGAAATAGGCGGCCATGACAGCGGTGGTCTCAGGTACATATCCTGATATCAAATTGACAAAGATGAAGATGTGGATGGGCGTCCAGCAGACAACAAAGACGGCAACCACCACCAGCACCAGACGAGTGATCCGGCGGAGGGTGCGGTCCTTCTCACGCGAGCCTGACAGAAGGCGCACACTTTTCAGCCGCATGACCATCAGCGTGTAGCAGACGGTGATGATGATGACAGGTACGAAAAAGGCGAAGATGAACACGCAGATCTTCATCAGGGTGTCCCAGTAAACGTAGGGTTCAGGAAACTGCAGGGCACACTCTGTAGTTCCTGTTAAAATGTAATTCATGGAAAAGTAAAATACAGAGATGCAGTTATATTTAATTTCATTTATTGATTTATTTGTTCATTTTCCTGACCGCTTCTTCAAAAAATCTGGGTCATTGGTGTTACTGGAGCCTATCCCAGCAGCCTAGTGGTGAGAGGCTGCTGGGATAGGCTCGATGCACATTAATGATTTATTTGTGGACAGCTCCTATGATACGGTGAGGTCATCACCACAGAGAAGGGACCGCCAGCGTCAGATCCTTCTGCTAGCTTTGGATAATGGTTGCAAACACAGACATATCCAAAATCTTTAAATATTTTAAACTGTCAAGCTAGGAGGAAACAATTTAGTCCTTCACCGCTTTACATAAACTCCTTTTAATTTTGTTTTATTTGAAGCACGCTCTTTAAAGCCAAAGCTCAGCAGGGATTTCAATTTAAAAAGGAACTTTCAGTGACCATTTGCAGCTGGTTGGTCTTTTGTCTCTACATATGGGCAGGAACACTCTAACTAGACTTGCAACTCTTATTCAGCCACAAATGCTCAGTCATGCAACACATAGCAGTGTGAATATATGTAAGGTCAAGGTACCGTTATTGGTCTTGGTGCTGCCGAGCACCATGGCAGGGACCCCAGCAGCGGATGCCAGCACCCAGATAACCAAGTTGATCATCTTGGCCTTGGTGGGTGTGCGGAAATCCAGGGCCTTGATGGGGTGGCACACGGCCACGTAGCGGTCGATGCTCATCATGGTCAATGTGAAGATGCTGGTGAACATGTTGTAGTAGTCGATGGAGATGAAGACTTTGCACGCCACCTTACCAAACGGCCAGGAGTTCAGCAGGTAGTCGGCACTCTGGAAGGGCACGGTGGTGGTGACCAGAGCGTCGGCCACAGCCAGGTTGAAGATGTAGATGTTGGTGGCTGTTTTCATTTTGGTGTATCTGTTTCAGGTGATATGGAGGGAGAAGAAAATAAATCTACATTTGTATTGTCTTTATTCTTTAAGGCCTTTAAAAGAGAAATGTTTCATGAAACACATTCTAAGGGATTAGTTACAAAGGTATCAGTTTCCTGAATAAAGAGATTATAAACAGATTCATTGCAGCAGACAAAATACTGCATACACACCAAGGAGACCAGAAAATGGGAAAACTAACTGTCACTTTATACCCGCATTGGTTCCTGCTTGATTTTAGGCTTTAAAATGTAATTTATCAAGGCTGAAATCACATTTGAAAAAGGTTTCACATAAGCAGATGAGTGAGGAGGTAGATTTGACTAAAATCCCTTCACACCATGTTGCCAGCTGTAACGCATTGTCATCATTCGTGAAGAAAGTATTGGCTCAGGATGCTGAATGTAAAAATCAGTTGTGATTTAAAAAATATATATACGGTAACAGGAGCGAGAAAGACAAATGCGGGGGTATAAACAACAAAACTAAGAAATAGATCGAGAAATGTTCCATTTCATCACGAATCATTTGCCTTTAATGATCTAAAAGGGAAGTCGAATATTTGCGTGAAGACTCCAGCAATGTTTGCTGTTAACTAACGCGCTGAATTTGAGTTACATGCAGTTATAACGGCTGCTGACATGTTATAAAGCTGAAAACCCACCTAATGATGACATACATCACCAAACAATTCCCAGCTAAGCCCACCACAAACACCACGGAGTACAGCGCGACTATCATGGGAATGACGGGCGACATGGGCTCTGGTTCGGCGTCCCAGTTGAGGTTGGGACTGGAAGTGGAGTCGTTCGATGTGCCGGGTTGCCACGTGACGTTTGGCATGCAGTCCTCCGGCTGTCCCTGGGGACATCGGTCCTCTTTGTAGACGCGCACCACACCGCTCTCCATGGTGCTGACCGCTGCAGCCGCGGGAGTAAACTTGCCTCTCAACTTGCGTCGATATCGGTCCAGACAGCCGAATCCCCAACGACTTACAGGAAGCCAAAAAAAAAAAATCGCATTTCTCTGTTAGTGCAATAATGGAGAAAACATCTCGCGCTGTTCAGGAGCGTAAAAATAGAATAGAATACAAAGCCTTTACCTGTTTGTTTTTGTGCTTCCAAAAAGTTCAAATCCAACAAGAGTGATGGTCTAACAGGGCACTCAGGCGCACACTGGAATCAAAATGCTGCGAGGAAACTGAAGGGCTCTGAGTATTTGCGGACGAGCAGAAAATGCGCTGTCTGTGCCTGCACGGCTGCGTCCCCGAAGGTGCGCGCTGAAAAGCCGCGCTGCTCATTCAGTGACATCAGAGGCTCAGACAGTTTCCTCACCGCTGAGAGGCTCTGAGCATCTGTGATGCTTCGTTACCTTTACCACGTGCTCTTAATGTCCAGCTTAGATTTGGTTGTATCACGTCTGGTCAAATGCACCTGTGTGATATATATATATATATATATATGTATATAAGCTGTTTTCCCATTCAGCCATAGGATTCATGCATCCATCCATTTTCTTGTGGAGGAGATGACCTGAGTGTTGCTGGAGCCTGTCCCAGCTGACTATAGAGGAGAGAGGCGGGGTACACCCTGGACGACTGAAGCTTTCCATCATGATACTCAGCTCAGGCTGATTGTTTTGACCCTTGTGTGCATTTTGCTTCAAATATAAATTTATGAATGTGGCTAAACTGAATTTGCTTAGAGAGCTGAAATATAAAAGTTATCAATATCTAGCTTCAATATATAAGATGGTAATATTCCACATTTTGACAGAAATCACGATACAGTACTACTATCGCTATTTCTTTAGCTAATCAGAAACAGCTGTAAAATTATACGTAATCAACTTTTCTTTTGTCATGTATAAATACTTGTTGCTGGGAGACCTGCCATGGCCAGGTATTCTTTGAGAAAGCCTTATGTGTGTGTTGTACGTGTTATGGATAGAGAGGCCCAACAGTGCTTTTAGCACTAATGGGTCCTGCATGCTTCAGACTGGCATAAGAGGTTGATTCATGTTCCTAATGACAGAGCTGCAGTGGGGGGGGGGGGGGGGGGGGGGGAATAAACAGTATTTATTCTCAATTCTAATAAACAAGGACGCACCAGAGGTTTGTTCGCACACAGACACAATCTGCTCCCCCCTTCCTCTGGCACTGGAAAAGGCTCATTTCATTGGAGTTCCATTGTAGAAGAGAAAAGGTTGGTTATCCAACCCACTGGAGACGGGGTCGATAATGATTGCATTTTGGAGATATTTTACTTCCCATGTCACAGCAGTCCTGAGATCTGTTCAGGCAAATACTTGATACAGTAATCTAAATTAGAGTTTCAGCATGTCACGAAGAAAATATTTTTGAAAAATGAATTTATTTTAGAGCTTTCCCAATTGATTATAGAAATGACTGTTTTTAATTGGTCATGACCAGTTTGCCGTCTAATGCTGCCGTGCTTCAGTCATGTGACTGATTTCTGTTGTTGTTCTGGACTCTATCAATGCTTCTTTTCTGAGAAGAGCAGAAATGAGGTTGGCAAGTATGAAAAAAAACATGAACAAGGGAGAAACTAAAATGGAACTTTTGTTTTTTAATTGAAGAGCCTTGCAGAGGCGGGCGATCTCACGACACATCGCATAACTCATTTCATCCATTGCATAATATCAATATTCACTGGTGCAGCTGCACAGAGTAAAAGAGGATCATTTTAAGTCATGCATGGCAGTAAAACCGTCCATAGAGAGAGCCCAGTGATAATTATCTGCTGGTTGGAGAGCTCCATTCCACATTGAACATATCCAGCAGAACCCATGCTCACATGAACATACTGACTGGTGCTACTTCAGTTAACCAAATCTTTACCTATGAAACATTCATGATTCTTCTGTACCTTGAACGATACACTTTTTCAAACAGTAAATGCTGATTAAGAAATAAACTTTTCATTGCTTTGATAACTAATGAATTTTTCAAATTGAACTTCTAAAAGGAAAATTGTTTGTGTCTTCACTCAGTCATTATATTTAAATCAGCTTTGAAAAACCTGGTAATACAATAATTCTGCCCAAATAGCTCAGCACCATTATTTTCTGCCTTCTGGCCACGTGGCCATCTTGCTTTGATTGTCACTATGGGAACAGACAGTTGCAGACCCATGGCTCAAGCGAAAAGGGATTTGATCAATGATGCAACAACACTGTCAACAAACAGAGCGGTTGAAACCATACAGCTTTAGCCAGTTCCATCTGAACAACTGACGTGAGAGGCATAATAAAGAAGCCAGCAGGGGAAGAAAAACCATCTGATTCAGTGTCCAGAGTTCAGTCGGTGTTTGCAGGTGAGCATGCACAGGGACTGCAGTGTGCCAGCCACTATAAACATCACCGCTCTGTGTGCAAAGCAGGATGAAGCAATTGCTGCAGAATGCAGTGATCCTCCACACAAATACTGATTCTGTATGCATCCCATGTCTCCGGACCTTTCAGACATCAAAGCCTGAGGGATGAGAGTTCGCAAAGGTTGATGCCTGAATTCCATCCCTGCTAACGAGGTTGATGGAAATAACTGAGAAAATAACTCTAAGACATCTTTTAGAAAGTTTTTTTTTTTTATCCAGGATGTGATGGCAAGGTAATATGGTTTCTGCAGAGCGTTGAAAAAACTGTTATTGTTTTTTTTCCCATGGAGTTTAACGTTACTGTGGAAGACATCTGGGAGCATGTTTACTACTTTCTGCAGCCAGCCTTCAGCAGACAGTAGCTGTTATAAATACTAATGCTCTAACATTAATTTCCATTTAGTGCAAATGAGAAATGTAGGATTGCATGATTTGTATTCTAGTAGTCACATTGGGAGAATATGTACTTGCTTCATGATTATATTGCAGTGTACACACCTGGACTGACTCAAAATATATTATTCAAGAGCCATCTAATATAATGCAGCAGCCAGTGAAACACTGATTTAACATCAATTGCATTGATGATGTGGTTTTTAGCACTTACCGGTAATTGGTCAATCCAGGCTTCTTTTTGGTACCAAGGATGAGATGTGGCATTAGAAAAGATCCCTGGTCCAGGTATTGCGTCACCAGGACACCTTTATTCATTGATTTCCATCCTTTTACCCTATTGTAATGCTACTTTTGGCACTGAGACTCAGATATAATGAAGGAGGGACTATGCACATTTGCGACAAATTAGGCTTGAGTAAAAAGGAAAAGCAATCCTTTGATCTAGCAGGATACTCCAGAGGAATAATCTCTTTGACATTAATGCATTCTTAATTTTCATAAAAATCTAGTGCCGTAGGAGATTCTGTGTGCTACTGCAACATCAAGCAGAGATGCGGACCCAAACCGATATTAACTCAAGCAACTTTGTTTATTCTGTGTTTATGTAACTCAACAGTTCAGGAAACACCAAACACATTGTTTTCCCTTCTAATGCGATGGTGTTGATAGAACTGCATCATTCCTCATGGATTAATTAATGAGAAAAACAAAATGCAGCATTTAGTCAATACAGAAGCAGCCTTGGGCACTGTTTAAATAAAAAGCTAATTTACTATCACTCATATGTCAAACAGAAGTTATCAAGCATTCAAACCAAAACCCTTGCCCTTGAGGGAAGAATGGCTTTGAAACACTAGTTACCACAATGATGTTCCGAAAGCTGAGATGCTGCAGGAGCTTTTATAGCATGTAAAGGTCGAGTAAACGGAGGTAACAAAAGAGGATTTCAAGGCTTTCACTATCTGAATAAAACAACCACAAAGAGATATTATGTATATATATTTATATGCGGTGAATATAAATTCAAGGACGAAAAGTTTTCTTCGAGAACAATCCTCTACAGTCAATCAAAATTTAGGACCTCACTTTTTTACTGGTTTACAAAGTCAACTTTAACAGCAAGCTTGTGCACATCAAATATGCATTGATGAAAATGCTCAGGTCTTTCTACAAACTTTAATATTAAAATAACATATGCAGATTTAGCATTTTTGAAAGAATGGTCACCGTTTTCAAAATCGCAGGCGTGCTGATTGGGAAGACTGAGGACTGAATATGAAACCACTGCAGGAAGAGGTGTGCACTATCGTGTTTTTCACTCAAGCATGCACAATAAGATTCTTAAAAGTTGCTGCACATGGATGTAGGAGTGCTATTTTATTTTATATAACTGTTTAACCAATGCAATAAAGGGTAAAATAACCTTGACAATCTCCCAAAGCTAAAGGAATCTTGAATATATTTAAATGACAATTGGAGAAGACACGGCTAAGAAGTTAGAAAACACATTTTGCATCAAAGAGATACTATTATGTAAAAGAATGCCAGACAGGAAACATACTCCTGCAGGTGATGAATGAGCAGTCAGCTGTCACTTTTGTAGCTACACCTCTACTTAAACTAATTAAACACTTACGGCCAAACATTTTTGTTTTACAATGCCGAGTACATTCAGTCATGACACAACTATGCTTTAGCATTAAGGGACATTGTGAAAATGACTCCGGTTGTTGCACTCCAACTGAATCTTAGGCAAGAAATGCAGACTCAACTCACGAACACCATAAACAAGCCTCTTTATTAGGGTACACGTAATGTTTTATATTTAAGACTTAAATAAGTTGCAGTTTTGTACATTATCACAAGTTGACTTCCATCAACACACATCACTAACAATAGCTGATAGGACACAAAACAAAGCACAGTCAAATCAAGTGATATTGAGGATCGGCTTGGGCTGCCGGTGGACGGAGATTGAATTTCGATTTAATGCACAGAATGAACAACCGGTTACTAAAATATCAAAGACCAATGTACACACAGTACACATTCATCCAGCACATAAACACTAATGCACAGAAACAGTTCAGCTTCGAGCTGCCACCACCGGAGCCTGCTGCTGATCGGTGGACTGCAGTTGTCTTCCCAGGTACTCCCTGTGGGGGAAAAAAGCACAACGAGTTACTCCCAAAACAAAAACCAGCTGGTGCCGAGCATTGTCACCATTAATGCAATTCAAAGGAGTCACTAATTTTTGGAAAATGATTTTTCACTTTCGTGCACAAAAGATGGTGCAAGTTTCTTTAAACCAGGCTAAAACCGTGGAGTAAAAAAAAGCTTTTTTATTTTCTAGAGTTTTTGTGCCGTCGTTTCCCAGCAACCTTAACAGTGGCAACAAGATTTGCTTGTTCCGCACAGACTCCAGAAATCTGTGCATCCAATTCCAGAGAAGAGGTCATTTTAATAGACTCCTATTTTCACAAGCCTCTCCCAATTATTAGGAGATAAAGTCAAGATAAAATGTCATTACTATGAAAGGTCACACCTCTCCTTCAGGTTTCTTCTTGCCAATAAAATTATCAGATATAAGAAGAAATTTCAAATGCGCCAATGGAAAAGGCTGTCAAATAATTTTTGATGATACAAATCATGTTATCTATAGACGCTTGAACAGATAAGTATCATTTATCTATTTTCTCTACAGAACAACAGTGCTGTTAGAGGTTTCCGTGCAACCCTTTCATACTTCACTTTTTACAGTTGGAAGTTTGACTCTAAACAGAGAGCATGTTATAAAGAGCCACAAGCCTCACCGATTAGAAATGAAAGATAAATAAAACATTTGTTTCCGTCTGAAATAAACTGGGATTATAAGCATATTCAATCGCATTCTAAATGTGACAGAAGGTTGGTTTTAAGACCAAAGGTTGGCTTGCAGCCGGCACTTGGACCGAGTGTTTTGGACTGCATGCAAGGCCTTTGGATACCTTGTTATGATGAGAGAAAAAGGAGCATAATAATCAAGAAAGGAGGACAAATGCATGTATGATCATCTCCAACTGAGTTATCAAGCATTATTTGATAGCTTAGCAATATTAGTTAATAGCAAACCATGCTATCCAGTTATAATAAATACATTTTACATGTTGGTTTGGCATCAGGGCCTTGACCATAGAAACACTTAGAAACAGTTTTGAACACAATCGGGTTTAAAGATATGAATATACGAAGGTAAAAACCATGTCATGGTGATTCATGACTGAAATCTAGTTGTCAAAACAGACTAAAGGCTACAAGAACAAACATCAACAGTAAATCAGTTTGCACATCAGTCTGTGTTGTTGTCATGGCAGCACAAGCCCTTCGGTAAGATGGGAGAACTTCTCATGGAAAAAACTGGAAACAAAAGGCACTCAAGGTGACAGCGGGTGTGATGAGCTGCTTTGAAAATATATTGAATTTGTTGCTCATCGAATAATTGCGTAAAATAAAAAAGGTACCAACTCTGTAAGTTCAAACTTGGCAGAAGCATTCATACATTTATTTTGAAGGGACTCGGCGTAGGCAGTAATCACAACTCGACATAAAGAAGCAACCTTGAGAAATAAACCCCGCTTGCTTTTAAGTCTGTGTCGAAGCAAACAAACTGGAGGAAAACTATCCAGAACATAACAGAGAAATCTGACAAGAAAAATGCAGTCAATGTGCTGCCATGTCATAACGCGCCGTCGTACAGCATGTTATTATGGCCCACTGGAGGGGACAGTGTGGGCATGAATGAAGGACATTTTCACATGTAATTAGTGTCCTGGGTCTTTTAATGAGATGCTGCTGCTAAACAACGTCTACTGAATTTTGAATAAGTTTAATTCTTTACTATTTGCATACTATACATGTTTGCATTTTATTTTGGATTCCTGCATATCTCTTTTTCATGCATTAATTAACATTCTAGCACATTTTCAGTCACCACTGACAAAGCAAGAACATCACATCCACTTCATGGGCTTCATCTTCTGGTCAAATACTGAATATGACGCAGGTATCCAGCTTACAAAAATAACGCCGGGCTTTTAGCAAGAGTCTCCAAAAGTCCAAACCCATTAACTAAACATTTATCTAGACCCTCTCTTTCTGCAGCGGCTGTACTATTAAAGATTTTAAAAATATTGTGCTACAGGTTGGGAGTTCAACCGTAGCACAATAACGAGAATCTGCTTTTTTCTTCTCAGATACTGAAACAAGACGGGAAGCCTTTCGTGCTACAAACGACTACCGGTAAATAAACTTCTGTCTTCACACTTCAGTGAACATTCAGGTTTACATAGAACACAAGAGTCACTTAGAAAACCCCCACCGTGATTTTACACAATACCTCCCATCCACAGTTGCTCAGGGACCGGAGTGTGTTTTAGATAATGGCAGCAAAACAAACACATTTCACTTGTTGCCTGTGTTTTTTGTGTGTTTCTAACCAATCCAATAGACAGAAAGGACACACAAAGATGATGGCCAAGTTGAGTGTTGTAAATAAAGCATGTATAAACTGTAATGGTGCTGGAGAAAGGTGTGAATAGAGGCCTTTTAAAGCCATATTTTGATATTGATAGAGATCCTGGCATTTCTTGGTCCTCTGCTCATTGGTCAACTTTTAATTTGACACCAATATGCTGGCCAGAAGCCATAAACATTTAAGAAAATACCAATGGCCACTGAATTCTGACAGGAATTTTTCGGCTTTTATAAATGAAAACAATTTTAAATATTTTTTTTATGTTTGGGGAATGAAGATCTTACCATGATAAAATCAAAAATACAACACATTTGCTAATAAGATTTCACTTCACTCGTCCTCATAAAAGATTGTATGGGCTTGTACCCAACTGAGGCGCATTAACATCTCTATGAATTTCCTGTTGGCTTTGATGCACCTGAAAATTATACAGCAATCATTATCAGCCGGGTGTCCACTGAGAGCACATCATTTCCAGAAACTCTCAGCCTTATCAGACAAAATAAATGAAAATGCCTGTGATGATGAGCATAGAGTTTAATAACTTAGATGCAAATGCAGGTGAATGACACTTAAAGCCAGAGAGCGCTCGGCTAAAGCTTTGAGGTTTTAATACCGATAAACACATCCAAGCAAAGAAACTAATAAGGTGCGCATACCAGTTGTGGACCATGAGCTTCTGCACAGCCAGCAGGGCATTGTAACGAACTAGTTGGTCCTCGTGGTGCATATGATTCATCACTAGCTGTTTTCCACCCAGCTGCTCAATTACCCTAAAATTGGAGAAAGAAATGGAAGTGGGAGACGCAATTATCCACATAGAAAACAGCCAACATTTTCTAGCGTCTGTTCATTTTGTCTTCCTGCTTCAGGCAATTAAATCCAGTCAGATGGAAATTTTGCCCACATCCTGTGAAAGGTCACTGGACCTGGCTGCACATGTAATGGTTCAACAAGAGACCCACATAACACAGGCCATGAGAAAAGCAGGTGAAATTAAAGTGTAGCACAATTTTTACCCCAGAGACCAGAATTGATACAGGATACAAATAATTATTAATCTGTCAGTTATTCAGTGTATGTTACCAAATGTGAGAAACCTGCACAATACACAGAGGGGAAGTTACTAGTAGAGAACTAGCAGTCTGAGAGGATTTAAAAAGGCAACCAGACGACCCTGAACTTCACCACTATCTGATATAAACAGCGTAGATCAATAATCTGTCTCAGATGGACCAGAAATATTGATTGTTATATCCAAAGGACAACAGACAATGTTGGAAATGTTTCAACAAACACATATTTGGCCTCTTCCACTGGCATACGACACGATAATTACACAATCAATAGACATAAACTCTGTTTTACCTCCAGTGGTGTGCTTAGAGCGGCATAATCGGCCATTAAATACATCAATCTTCACTCGAATGCGTTTTCAAAATCAATGTATTTCTATAGCATTAGTTCCACTCGAAGCATATCTTATAACTAAAAGTTCATAGAAAATGCGCCAGTGTACCAGGGTCACCTAAAGTACCTAAAATGTTTACATCAACTGACTTTCTGCTTTGCTAGTCAGAAATTATTGACTATCAAAGTCTGAACTTTTACACATTGTGGACCTTGGACTTGGTATTAAGTTTCCACAGACATAATATTCTTACCGTTTTCCTCGTGGGTAATGTCTCACGTACTCTCCAATGTCATGAGCTGCCACTGCTAAGACTTGTGGATCATCAGACACCTCCAAGAGCCTCGTCAAGATTCTATAGCCGAAAGGACGACAACAAGTCATCACATCTTCCTCAACCTGAAAATCAAATCCTATGGAATAAGAGCAAATAATGATGACAGAGAATCTATGCTACGATGATACCAGAGATGACGTGTGTAGCTCGAATTGAGGGTTTATCTCGTTTTCAGAGTTCTCTTTGATCATGCATGCATGCACACACACACACACACCTCCACAAACCCGCACCCCAATAATAAGAAGGCAATGCCATCATCAAACATGATGTTGATGTGTGCGTTTTCTGTAGTCATTAAAGTCAGAGAGACTATAAAAGGTGACCACAGACATTCATGATTATTTTTAAACCTAAACTGAAGAAAGAAAGTCTGTGAATATTATACAATTATTCTAACAGCTGCTAAAAGTGTGCATCATTTACTTAAGCAGCTCGTAGTTCTTCTCGTTCAGGCGGACGGCATTCTCACGCCAGAACTTCTCAGACTTGTGCACAGGACTCCATTCCAGACGGCCAGACTTGAGTTCAGAACTGTACTCGTCAAATGAGCTATTGATTTAAAAAAAAAAAGAAACATATTTTAATGCGTAAAGACGAAAGCACAAAGATGCACATCATTACCCATCATCAGCAGAAGGTAGACGATTTATTACAATTTTATATCTGTTGTGATTCGTAGTGCTTGAAAACAAACTGATCAAGAATGTCCAGAGGTCACTCACATTTTCAGAACACTAACAAGCTTCATTATACTATTTTTCAAAGAGTTGTTTCAAGCACTTATTTTCAACAGTATTCATACCTCAGATCTTGCACGCTCTCTCCCAGCCTCTCCAGCAGGAACTTGATGTCCTCAGTGATGTCCTCGTCATCGTACTTCTGCTGCTCAAGGTTCTCCAGCTGCTTCAGAACCTTGCACTGAATCATGGCCAAAGCGTACTCCTGTCGAGTCTCCCTATCTGCCGACTTCTCCAGAAGATTCTATACAAGTTGGACAATTGGTACTTTACTACTACTACTACTATAAATATTTAAATACAGTTTACACATTTAGGATTTTTCCATTGATGGTATAAAAAATAAATATTTTCAGTTCCTGAGAGAAGAAGCAAGAACGGTTCAGCTGCAGTTCAACGTGCAAAAGTGAAATTTTCCATATACCCTGAAGGCCGCCAGGATGATTCGAGTGACCTTCTCCTTGACGGACTCCTGGAGAATGTCAGAGAGCGCTGGCACGACGTTGTAGCGTCTCAACTGCTCACAGAGCTGAGGACTGAAGGCCAGCAGCCAAACACAGAAGATCATCTGGTACTGGAGCTGGAAGCCACACTTGTTGCTCAGCACCGCTGTGATACTTTAAAATGGTAAAATAGGAGACAAAAAGAAGAAGGAAAAAAAAAAAGCTGAGCGGAGAAGGTATTCACCATATCTACAGTATAATGAGCACCAGAGGAGCATTCAGAGCAATGTGAATAAACGTTCAGTCTTCTCCAAAGTGAACATTTGAATATCAAAAGGCACTTTGAGTATTTGGATGTCTGTTTCGGCCTATGTGTGCACAAAATATACGAGAGTGAAAAGACATTTCCCCATATAGGATTGAGTACTGTAGTCAGCGCTCCTTGGGATGGCAGTGTCAGTTTTGTGTGAATTACAGTAAATTCCAATTCATTCAACTAGACTTGGCTTTAATCTTTTGACATTTGCCTGAATTCAGTTATTAAATAAGGAGCCCCAGCATTCAGCACCTTAATAAATCACCCACAGGCAGTTTCTTGGATTATATTAACAGCAATATTCACATAAATAATACATAATGACCACTTAAATATTACTATAAATAAGTCAGAGCTCAGATTATTATACTAGACTCCAGCTGTCTTCACAAAGTGAGGCTAATTTCATTCTCTCCGGATGGAGCGTTCCTCCCTCTGAAAATGCCACTGTCAGGTACAAGAAGACTTCTAGCCCATTGCTAATTGGCTTTAGAGAGAAAATGTAATTCTGCCACCTATCAAACTGAACTACACATTTGGGCTACACATTTCTAACTTCACTGACAATTACAGACTTGACCTGTGCCAAATAATTCTTTGTATTTCATTCTATTAATCGTGCACTCGGTTCTAAACTTGACGGCTGTCTCTAAGGTACGCAGCACCAGGTTATTTTAAATAATTGGTCTGTTCAGCTTTACATTTTTTCATTAGAGCACTCTTCAGCACCAGGAAAGCCTTCTTTAATTCATGATTCCTACATTGCGAAAAACTGTAGAAACACGGTTTATAAGAATTCCTTACTTACCAGTTGACTCCATCAGCCTCCACCCAGGCAAACCTGTATTCATTGATCCTGAGCATCAGCTGAAGGCATCCAGCCACACACTGGACGTACTGAGAGCTCTGAAAGAGACAGTGGTAAACATTTGCTCAAGCAGAGGCAGGAGCCAAAGCGGTGAACTCAGGAAAACAAAATGTTAGGGGGACAAATACAATTAGTGCCATTCTGAAACATGAATTCGTAGGCAAGCAGATACACCACAAGGAAGAGGGCCAGTCCAAAACTTGCACGACCATCACAGATCAAACCTGAGGCATTGCACATGCAGTCCATAGTATTATCCATCAACACATGCTAGATCACAGACCCAGTGGTACAAAACAGAGCAATAGCAGAGAAGTTTCCCATCACACCTGAGCAGAGTAATGTAAATATGAGATCAGAAAGTGAAGCAGGCTGAGAGGCGCAAAATGATCACATTATTCTGTTAATTAAAATAAGAGGAAGAAAAGCATAGAAGTCCAGCAGAAAGAAAAGGCAGCAGTGACGACAGAGGATAAAAGAGCGGAAGCAACCTGGTTGGAAATGCGTAGGGAAAGATGATGTCAGTAATCAGACAGATGCCGCCTTTGTCAATAGAATTCTGAGCAACCCACTCAGAACAGCATCCCTATGCATGAAAAAAATACTCACAGGATAAAAAAAATGGTCGGGCGTTGCTTTGCTACCCTAATTTACAGAAAAAGATGTTTTTGTCATGCGCTTTCAGCATTAAGAAGAATTGGCTCACAACATGCAGATTTCTCATGTACAGTTAAAAATGCCATGCGGTCTAAAGATCGCTCGGGCAGAATCACATCTCCAATAATCTGTAATTATTCACAAACGACTGTGTGAACAACAGAACGGAAGGGATAAAAAAATAAAACGTTCACCGACAGCTGACAGAGTGCACAAGCCCTGTGTTTTGTTTTGGTTTTGTTTGATTTTGATTCCAGAAGCTCCACAGAGACCAAAGATGCACTTCACCCATACTCACTTCACTGGGGGAAATAGTTCCTGCTCCAGAGCCTGTTTCTGGACCTGCACCATGCAGGTTCTAATGAGAGATAAACAAAAATAAACAGGTGCACAATTGTTCACAACTTCATTTTAGATTACAGGGACACTGGATTACACAGTATGTGTTGTAAACTTGACCAGCATTCAAAGACAGTGGGCGCCCACTGACTCAATCGGCTGCTGAGGAGAGAAATTAATAATGAGTGTGATTTAAGGAAGCATAGTAAGGACATATTTTCAAAGGCACAGAATAATTGAAACAAATATTGGAAAGTCATGCTTTTGGAAAAACTGGACATACCTGCACTGTGGAACATTTTAAAGACATTGATTTGCAATGCAAAAACACAAAATAAACTGGCGATCAACATTCAGCCGCTTTATCAGCCCAATCTATAGTGCATACAAGTGCAAAGGCAAAGTGAGCATCTACAGTGCAGCTTTCATCAGATCATCTCAAAGTCTCAGTTTGAATAAATACATTAATTCAGACAAGGTTTTCATCATGAGCGCAAACAACAAGATTAGCTGAAAACAAATGGTTATAAAGCAGAGATGACGTTTGAATGATTAAACCTTCTGACAAAACGAGGTAGCGAATGTCTGCGTGGAAGCTGACTATCAAATATCACTGCTAATTAATAACCTTGAACTAAAGAAGCAGCAAAAAACTCAAATAAGCAGTGAATTACATACAAAAACAATATTTGATTTCTTACACAACTATAATAACTTTACTAACAGACATTTTAATAATAAGGATAAGCTCAAGAACAATAATTATTTACCAGTACTTTGAAAACCAAATTATAAGAAAAGACACAATAAAAAGATATTCAATGCTTTGCCATTCTTTGACTGAGATTATTGTGCAATATACATTTCCTTTGCCTTATAGGACTACTGCTAACTGCACTGCACTGTGGTGTGGTAGGTGATATCAATCATATTTTAAAAATGGAAATGTTAATGGGTTACACATTTATGCTTCTTTCACAAACTGTTCACTTTTTTATACCGGTAGTCATAAAAACAACAACAGAAGAAAATAAAAATATCTATACTGAAACCACATTCTGATATACAAACCTGTGAACTGAGTTGGCTTTTGATCCAGTTGAAGTAGTAATTCAGGTCACTTCCTTCCATCAGATCA